>NW_006921641.1:4823266-4837941 GCF_000298275.1 Orycteropus afer afer | reverse complement strand
GATGGACACTGGGAAGAGGTAACTATGGGGAGGAAGTGGGAGGGGAGCTGTGGCATTGTGGTAAACTGTGGTCAATGTCATGAGACAAAGTATATGTGAACTGTTGTATGGAAAGTGAATTTGCTCTGTAAATCTTCACCCAAATCACAACAACAACAAAAAAAAGATTGGCCTCAGCTGAATCTGTCTTTGGTCTAGAGTATAGTCCTGTTCACTGACCCCTAATCTGATCTTCTTAGTTGTCTATGTGTTTATCTGTAGCCTGGTGTTTGAGGTTAATGGTAATACAGTATTGTGGATATACTGGTATTAGCCTCTGTTGTCTGTATCTTACGTGCACAATTTGGTGTCCTCCTTTTCCCCAATGTTATGCTGGTTACAGACTCTTTCCACAACATCCCTCCCCTTACCCAACTCATTTGCTGAACTTTTCAATTAGTTACAGTAGTTTTCTTGCTGAATCTCTGGGATTTTCTATGTAAAGGATCATATGATCTGCAAATTGGGATAGTTTTACTTCTTCCTTACCAATTTGTATGCCTTTTATTTCCCTTTATTGCCTTGTTGGCCTGATAGGACTTCCAATATAATGTTGAATAGGAGTGATGATAGAAGGCATCATTGTTTGGTTTCCCTTCAAAAGGTGAATGCTTTCAGTCTCTCTGTCGAGAATAATATTGGCTGTTCTATTTGTATATATGCCTTTAATTACACTGAGTAATTTCCTGTCTATTCCTATTTTGCTGAGAGTTTTTATCAGGAATGGGTGTTGGATTTTATCAAATGTCTTTTCTGCATCAAGTGATATGATCACGTGGTTCTTTTCCTTTGTTTTATTTATATAGTGGATTATACTGATTTTTTTCTAATGTTGAATCAAGTTACTAAACTGGTATGAATCCCACTAATTTTTTGATACATTGTTGGATTCTATTGCCTAGGATTTTGTTGAAAATTTTTGCATCTATATTCATGATGGATATTGATCTGTAATTTTCTTGTCTAGTGATACCTTTACCTGGCTTTGGCATAGGGTCAGACTTACTTCATAAAATGAATTTGGGAATATTCTACCCCTTTCTGTGTTCTGGAATAGTTTGAGTAGGATTGGTGTCAGCTCTTCTCTAAATGTTTGGTAGAATTGTCCAGTAAACCCATCTAGTCCAGGACTTTCTTTTGTTAAGAGGTTTTTATTTTATTTTATTTTGTTTGTTTTTGTTGTTTGTTTGGTTGGTTACTTATGACCTGTTCAATTTCTTCTATTCTTATGGACCTGTCCAAATATTCTGTCAGTCTGTGTTAGTTTAGGTAGGTCATGTGTTTCTAGAAATTTGTCATTTTCTTCTAGGTTTTCAAATTTGTTGGAGTACAGTCCTTCATAGTATCCTGTTATTATCCTTTTTATTTTAGTAGGTTCTATTGTGATGTCACTCATTTCCTTCCTTATTTGTGTTATTTGCATCTTCTCTTTCTTTTCCTTAGTTAAATTTCCCAGTGATTTGACAATATTGTAAATTGTTTTAGAGAAAGTACTTCTAGTCTTGATTCTATTGTTTTTCTGCTTGCTGTTTCATTTATTTCTGCTCTAATTTTTATTATTTCCTTTCTTTTAGAGACTTAGGCCTTTTTGTTGCTCTTTTTGTAATTCTTTGGGTTGTTAGGTTAAGGTTATTGATATTGGCTTTTTCTTCTTTATTTGATGTGTGCATTTATTGCTATAAATTAACCTCTGAGTACGTCCCAATGGCTTTGGTTTGTTGTCTTCTCATGCTTGTTTGCTTATAGGATTTTTTTTTTTTTTTCATTTTATTTTGATGTTACCCAGTAGTTTCTGAGCAGGGTGTTATTCTGTTTCTATGAATTTGATTCCTTTTTCCCTAATCTTATTATTGATTTCTAATGATATGACCACTACTCATCTATCACCTAATTGTGCTCTGAGGAACCTGTACATAGACCTGGAGACTGTTGTTCAAACAGAAAAAAGGGATACTGCATGGTTTAAAATCAGGAAGGGAGTGTGTCAGGGTTGTACCCTGTCACCATATTTATTCAATTTGTATACTGAGCAAATAATATGTGAAGCTGGACTATATGAAGAAACGCATGGCATCACGATTGGAGGAAGACTCATTAACAACTTGCAATATGCAGACAACACAATTTTTCTTGTTGAAAGTGAAAATGATTGAAGCACTTACTGATGAAGATTAAAGACTCTGGTATAGATTACATCTCAACGTAAAGAAAACAAAAACCCTCACAACTGGACCAATAAGTAACATCACAATAAATGGAGAAAAGATTAAAGTTGTCAAAGATTTCATATCGCTTAGTTCCACAATCAACACCAATGGAAGTAGCAGTCAATAAATCAGACAACTTATTGCAGTGGGAAAATCTGCTGCAAAAGATCTCTTCAAAGTGCTGGAGAGCAAAGATGTCTCTTTGAAGACTAAGGTGCACCTAACGTAAGCCATAGTATTTTCATTAGCCTCATATGCATGTAGAAGCTGGACAATGAATAAGGAAGACCGAGGAAGAGTTAATGCTTTTGAGTGTGATATTGAAGAAGAATACTGAAAGTACCATGGATTGCCAGAAGAACAAACAAATCTATCCTGGAAGAAGTGCAGCCAGAACACACCTTAGAAGCAAGAATGGCCAGACATTGTCTCACCTACTTTGGTCATGTTGTCAGAAGGAACTATTCTCTGAAGAAGGATATCATGTTTGGTAAAGTAGAGGGTCAGCGATAAAGCGGAAGACCCTCAACAAGATGAATTGACATAGTGGCTGCAATGATGGGCTCAAGTATAGCAAGGATTGTTAGGCTGGCAGAAGACCAGGCAGTGTTTCATTTTATTGCATATAGAGTTGCTATGAGTTGGAGCTGACTCAACAGCACCTAACAACAACACTCATCTGTCAGATTGTCATACTGTAGTGGTTTGTATATTGCTGTACTGTTGGAAGCTATACCACAAGTATTTCAAATACCATCAGGATCACCCATGGAGGACAAGATTGAGCAGAGCTTTCAAACCAAGACTGACTAGGAAGAAGGACATGGCCAGGTAAACATCTGGGGGGGGGGGAAGAGGCACTGAAAATCTTATGAATACCAAAGGAAAATTGTCTTATATAGTGCCAGAAGATGAGCTCTTCAGGTTGTAAGGCACTCAAAATACAACTGTAGAAAAGACGCCTCCTCAGTACGGGCAACTTTAATGCCATTGATGGAGTAAAGGTTTTTTAACCTTTATTGACTGATGTGGCATGACTCAAAATGAGAAGAAGCAGCTGCAAGCATCCATTAATAATTGGAGAATGAAGTATGAATCTAGGAAAATTGCATGTTGTCAAAAATAAAATGGTACACACAAAAGTCTATATCTTAGGCATTAGTGAGCTGAAATGGACTGGTATTAGCCATTTTGAATCAGACAATCATATGGCCTGCTATTCCAGAAATGACAAATTAAAGAGGAATGGTGTTGTATTCATCATCAAAAAGAACATATCAAAATCTATTCTGAAATACAACATTGTCAGTGATAGGATAATATCCATATACCTATAAGGAAGACCATTATTAATATGACATTCTTCAAATTTACACACCAACTGGTAATGTCAAACATGAGATAATTGAAGATTGTTTACCAACTTCTGAAGTTTGAAAATGACCAAACACGCAGTCAAAATGTACTGATAATTACTGGAAATTGGAATACAAAAGTTGGAAACAAAGAAGATGCATTGGTAATTGGAAAATATGGCCTTGGTGATGGAAATTACCCTGGAGATTGCACAATAGAATTTTTCATGACCAACCATTTCTTCTTCACAAATATCTTTTTCAAAAACATAAATGGTGACGATATACATTGTCCTTACCAGATGAGATACACAGGAATCAAATCAACTACATCTGTGGAAAGAAATGATGGGGAAGCTAATATTGTCAGTCAGAACAAGGCCAGGGGCTCACTGTGGAACAGACTATCAATTGTTCATATGCAAGTTTAAATTGAAACTGAAGAAAATTAAAACAATTCCACAAGAGTCAAAATATTATCTTATATATATCAGACTTGAATTCAGAGACCATCTGAAAAACAGATTTGATGTACTGAGCACCAGTGATAGAAGACCAGACAAGTTGTGGGATGACATCAAGGTCATCATATATCAAGAAAGCAAAAGGTCATTAAAAAGACAGGAAGATATCTTACATATGTATTTGTGCTACAAAATTGTCCACATACATTATAGAAGTAACAGAGGACAAGATTGAAGTAGCTTCTCAGAGACAACTAAACACCTTGAGGGAGAGAATCACCATGCCTGTGGTCTTGGGACCACAATCTTGGGGGACATCATGCTCAATTGGCACAACATAGAACATAAAAACCTTTTTCTACATCCTACTTTGCTGAGTAATAATTGGGGTCTTAAAAGCTTTTGAGCAGCTGTCTAAGATGCAACTATTGGTCTCCTCTCATCTGGAGCAAAGAAGAGTGAAGAAAATCAAAGTCATTTGGAAAAAAAAAAACAGTCCTAAGGTATGATGGACCATGAGGACCTCAGCCTTGACAACCCTGAGACCAGGGGAACTAGATGGTGCCTGGCTGCCAATGCCAACTACTCGAACAAGGATCAAATTTAGAGATCCTGGATAGAGTGAGAGGAAAAATGTGGAACAAAATTCAAAAACACAAAAATGACCAGAATTACTGGTTGAGTGGAGACTAGTGGAACCCCAAAGACTATGGCCCCAGCTTATCCTTTGGGCCTAAAAATGGACTCACTCCCATGGATTAGCTCTCAGCACAACAGTAGAAAGACCTACTAGCAGAATACCTACCCCAGGGGGATACACTCACCTACCCTAGGGAGATGCACCCCTTAGATCAATCAACCATGAGACTTCAGACGGGCAGCATTCACATAGAGGGAAAACTGGGCAGACAGGAATGCATAGATATGAAGGGTACAGTAAAGGGATAGTCACAGGGATGAGAGGGGAGGAGAGTTTTTATGGTTGGGGATAGTAATTGGGGCCATGAAACCAAAAGTGCATGAACTCTTGAAAGTAAAATGAATCTGCTTTGTAAATCTGCACCCAAATCACAATTAAAAAAAAAAAAAAAAACAATTGAAAGGAAAAGAAATGAAAGACAAGGGAG
This sequence comes from Orycteropus afer afer, assembly GCF_000298275.1. Lineage (NCBI taxonomy): Eukaryota > Metazoa > Chordata > Mammalia > Tubulidentata > Orycteropodidae > Orycteropus > Orycteropus afer. The sequence goes on along the minus strand of NW_006921641.1, from coordinate 4,832,749 downwards.
GAAGAGAAGAACAAAATAGATGTCAGAAGAGACTCTGAAACTTACTCTTGAATAGAGAGTCGCTAAAGTGAATGGCAGAAACGATGAAGCAAAAGAGCTGATCAGAAAATTTCAAAGGGCAGCTCAAGAGGACAGTTTTATAATGAAATGTACAAAAACCTGGAATTCAGAAAACAAAGAGGAAGAACACGCTTGTCATTTTTTACAGATTGACACTTCTGGTTCTTGATTTTCAGTCTTGTAAACTTATTTTAATCTTTAGAATTCATTTTCTGGGTTGGTTTCCAGGTGATGTTGTCATGTGTCTTAATTAGGCTGTTGTCTTCCACTGTTGGTTCTCTGTCCAAAGGACACCCTTTAGTATTTCTTGTAAGATTGGTCTGGTTTTTACAAATTCTCTTAATTTTTGTTTATCTGGAAATGTCCTAATGTCACCATTGTATTTGAGAGACAATTCTTGGTTGGCAATTTTTTTTTCTTTCAAGATTTTATATATGTCATCCCATTGCCTTCTTGCCTGCATGGTATCTGCCAATAAATCAAATCTTAGTCTTATTAGTTGTCCTTTGTAGGCAACATTTCATTTTTCCCAAGCTGCTCTCAAGATTCTTTCTTTGCCTTTGGTTTTGGAAAGTTTGATTAAGATTAAGTCTTTGTGACTTTCTTTTGGGGTCTGTCCTGTTATATGGTTCATTGGGATTCTTGGATGGAAATCTTTTTGTCTTTCATCATATTACAGAAGTTTTCTGCTAGCAAATCTTTGACAATTTTCTGCCTTATTTATTTATTTATTTATTTTTTGTCTCCTCTTGTTCTGGAATTCCAGTCACTAGTGAATTTTTCTGTTTGATAGTGTCCCACGTAATTCTTAGGCTTTCTTCATTTTTTTTTTTTTTTTCTGACTTCTCCTCATACAAATTGGTGTCAATGGATACGTCTTATAATTCATCCACCTGATCTTCTACCGATTTGATTTTTTTTGTACTTACAATGTGTTTTCTATCTCCAAAATTTTAGTGTTAATCTTTTGGATTTCTGATTGATGTTTTTATACAGTTTCTACTTGTCTATTTTATTTTGTCATTTTGCTCTTATATTGTTTTCCTGGCTTTTTCTAGGGTTTCTGCTTTTTCCTTTATTTTGTTTGTGGTTTCCTTGATCTCTTAGAAGCCCCTATATATGAATCTTTTTAATTCCTTATCAGGTAGTTCTATTCTCTGTTCTTCCTCGGACTGGTTTCCTAGTTCTTTATTTTGATCATTTGCTTGCATCATCTAGTCCTATTTCTTTGCTTGATTTGAAGTACTCTGTTACAGTCTCTGAGACGTTTTGGATTTGTTGTATTTATTTGCTGGTTACATGTTGGTTTGTTTCACCCTGATATTTTGTTTTACTCTATTTTGATATATCTGAATGGGAAGGGTAGGCATGCTATTTTAGCCACTGGTTTGTCAGCACTAGGCACTCTTCACCTATCCTCAGGTGTGTGGAGTAACTGGTGGGGGTGTGCATGTGAGTCTCAGTTTACTGGTTGTGAAAAGCAGATTCAGGCAGGGTGAGCAGGTGTTGTCCATCTGTCATTGACCCAATAATGCAGGAGCAAGTGGTGGCAATCTTCCATTGGATGAGGCAGTAGGTTGTAGGTGTGGTAGGTGTGGTTGAACAGTAGGGAACAATTTCCACCTTCCATTGGATGGACCAGAGAAAATAAAAGGGACAGGGGAAAAATGTGTAAAAAGAAATTAAGAATAAGAGGAAGGGGGGAAAATAAATTAAAGAAAAAGAAAGAAGTTGTCAAAAGGAAAAACAAAAAATGGTGGCAGTTGTTGCCAGCACTTCTAATGTGGTGGGTACATGGCACCCTATCGACTGGAATATATACCACCAGCTGCAGAGGCAGCAGGCAATTGTCTCATGATCCACATAAGCATGCACTCCCAGTCACCAGGAAAATGACAACAGTGTTCACAAAGCACACAATCTGCAGGAATACATGCCCACAGAGGTAGCAGGAGCCTAGTGTACAGTCCACACATGCCCATGTCCTGACCTAAGAGGTGGTGAGTGCTTTGATATGATCTGTGCATGTGAACACCCTTGATAGTGGAGGTGGAGGGCTCCTGGCATGCAGTTCATATGTATGTGTACCTTTGACAGTGGAGGCTGTTGGCCATGGTGTGAGAATGATGAGAATGTGCCCTGTCAATCACACAGACACTTGGCATGCAGAGTATGATCCACAGGCACACAGCTTGGTCCACTGGGGTCACAGTACAGTGGGTGAACCACTGGTAGAGGCAGGAGGTCTGAGTGAACTGAGTGGGTAGAGGGCAGTGAGCCAGGGGATATCCCTAGCCAGCAGATTGGTGAGGGTGGGGGCCTCACCCCTGGTCCCCAGGAAGGTGTGGTGGGGAAAGCAAGAGAATGCACTTCTCTGATTGCCATTCACTGGCATGAGTCTGGTACACCTCTGGACAATTGGAGGCAATTATCCAGTTCCTGCCCCAACTCAATCAAAGGGTGGGGGCTCCCAGAGTTCAGCATCTCCAACAGCCACTTCACAGGGATACCCCTCTGCATGAGCCTTCAACCTACATGATGAAGGGTCACCACTGTTGAGTGATTTCATCCCAATTTACTGGCTTCCTCTTTGTTCTGCAATTGTCCATGCCACTGGAATTCTCACCACTTCCCTGTATTTTGCTATCCCAGATCCAGCTCATACTCTGCTCACCTCACTTCATTACAGATTTGTTTACAATATCTCTGTCTTAATGGGGATTCCATGAACTTGGCTTCTCCTCACCCATGTGCGTTGCTTTCCGTGTCTCAAAATGGCCATGCTGTTTCAGGTCCCTGCTCCACCTCTCTCCTCAATCACCATTTTTATTGTTTCTTTTTCCAGTCAGTGTTTAATTCAATTCTTTCTCCTTTCATTTGATGCTCAGAGTTCCAAGATTATCATCTATTTCTGTTTCACTTGGTCTTTTAGGTCTTTGTTGTAAAGGAACTGGGTAGAGTGTGTCACCAGGATGCCGTCTTGTCTCTTCCTCACCTGAGTGACTCTTGAAGTTCAGTGCATGAAACTACACAATAATGCAAACACATCTGGATGTACATAAACAAGGATCACATGTGAAGTTGAAGAGCTTGTTTAAAACAAAAAAGAGTTTAATTGTCTTTGAGTTCTTTTCCATTAAAAAAAATATTGCTCAAGTTTAGCCTAGTGAAGAGAAATCACTTATTGTAAGGAACGATTTATTAAGACTTTTAAATTATTAATGGGAAAGTCTCCGTTTTACCACAGGGTGGGAGAGTGGATTCTCCAAACTCTTCTGCAGTAGCCTAAGCTTTACCTACAGTTACTGTTCTGGTTACCTAGTGCTGCTCTGACAGAAATATACCACCAAATGGGATGCCCTTAACAAACAGGAGCTTATTCTCTTACAGTTCAGGAGGCTGGAAGTCCGAGTTCAAAGTGCCAGGCTCTAGGGGCTGGGTGAAAGCCCATCAGCCTTGGGCTTCAGCTCTGCCTCTTGCTCCTGGTCCACTGAAGCTAGAGGCATCTCTTCACTGAGGCAGCTACTGGCTGCTAAGGCTAACAAGCCCAAGGTCGACAGATAAAATGGCATAGCCCCGATGTTACCAAACCACATGGCAGACCATTAATTCAAGTCCATTGTAAGTCCCAAGGTCAGCAGAGCATGGCAGGCTGCTGAACAACAGCATGACTATACGCAGGATCCAAGCATGCCATAAGCCAGAGACTATCCCCAAGGCTTCTCCTTATATACAAGAAGCACACCACATCCCAAAGGCAGCTACTCAGCTGCTTGTGGTAGATCCCACCATGGAGTTGATTGCCAGTCACATCATGGGGAATAACTACCACCAGCTGCCCAACCACTCAACTAAGCCAAGCCAAGTTGACATACAAATTTAACTACCACAGTTACTATTTCAAGAGTATTAAAAAACCTAGTAGATATTGACCTTTGTCTTTTTCTTAGCACCCTCAGCCACACTACCATTCCCTACTAATATTGCCTGGTTGGCATAATTTCAAGTCTCTTTTAGAAGAATCACTAGATAAAAGTAATTCAATACCTCTTCCTGACTTTTTAGTTGTTCTTTTCACATTTTTATAAATAGAGAAGGAATTGTGAATTTATAAACATCACATCTTTGCAAGAATCCTTTATCTGCAGGGAATGATTCATAGGGAGGCTGTTGAGTGATGTAAAACACTTTTTGTTTCCTTTACTTCTTCTTTTAATCATTCACTCTTATAATTGGGACTGTAAACTACAGCTGAAAATCAGAATTGATCTACTCTCTTGAAGGAAGACATTAAGAGCTTGTGAATAATCAACAACTATAGTTTCTAAGAAAATAAGTTTCACTTTCCCTTCAGTTCCTATTTCAATTTTCTCACATCAGCTTTGTATATTGTTCTGCTTTTTTTAATTTACTCCAAAATTATTTTATTAGTCATCTTCTGATTATTTCTTTCATATGCTCAGCAGGCTAAATAAATTCCAATCATGAGGGAGAAAAAATGTGAGTCAGAGAGCCAGAACTACCCTTACTCTCATGAGTTAGTTTATTTATCATTACTGTTCTCGTATTCATGCAGTCTTCTCCTCTTAGTCTCCTTCATTGCCACCCTAACTGAGAAGGAATATTCCTTCAAGTTTCTTCTTCATATGTGAACCCAACTGTCTTGCTGTCCCACACTCTGCCTTTGTTCAGTATCTCATCATCTCCCTTCAGTGTCACCTCATCATTTCCCCTTCTTCATCCAGGTCCTGACACTCACCCTGCCTCAACACTTAGTCCCTATAGTCACACTGCAGACAAAGTAACCCTCCTAAATTCTGAAACTCATTATATCCTCCCCCTCACACTTAGTGACTTTATGTATAAGAGAACAAAATGTTGAGCCCATTTTTGCATCCATTGTGTCAATTGTTCACATTAGGGTTTCCTTCTTTTTTACTGATGCTCTACTTTGCCAAGCATAATGTCCTTCTCCAGAGATTGGTCCCTTCTAATTACATGAACAAAGTACATGAGCTGATGTCTCACCATCCTCATTTCTAAGGAGCATTCTGGTCATACTTCTTTCAAGGCAGGTATGTTTGTATGTCTGGCAGTCCATACTATATCCAATATTCTTTGTCAACACCATAATTCAAAGGCATTGATTCTTCTTCAGTATTCCTTTTTCATTGTCCAGTTCTCACATGTATATGAGGCAATTGAAAATACCATGACTAGGGTCAGGCACACCTTGTTTCTCAAAGCTATATCTTTGGTTTTTAAACACTTTAAAGAGGTCTTTTGCAGCATATATGCCCAATACAATAAAATACAATACATCATTTGATCTATTGACTGCTGCTTCCATGGGTATTTGTTGTGTATCCAACCAAAATGACATCCTTCACAATTTCAATATTTTCTCCATTTATCCTGATGTTATTGGTCCTGCTGTTTTGTTGTTGGTGTTGGTGTTGGTGTTGGTGTTGGTGTTGGTGTTGTTTTCTTTATGTTGAAGTGTAATCCATACTAAAGAAGTCTTGCATCTTAGTCAGTAAATGCTTCTAGTGAACATTCTGGCTGGACTTCCCCCAAGACAGATTCATTTGTTCTTCTAGGAGTCCATGGTGCATTTAATATTCTTCACCACCACCACAATTCAAGGGTAACAAGTCTTAAATCTTCCTTATTTTGTCTAACTTTCACATGCATACGAAATGATTAAGGATACCATGACTTGAATATGGTATTCTTAATTTATTGAGCAAGCCTCAATAAATTTAAAAACATTGAAATACTGCAAAGCATCTTCTAAGATCACAATGCTATAAAGTTAGAAATCAACAATAGGAAGATCAATGGAAAAAGGGCAAATATATGGAAACTGAATGATACCTTCCTTAAAAATGACTGGGTATAGAAGAAATAAAAAGTTAAATTAAAAATGTCCTTGAATCAAATGAGGATGAAAACACAACATATCAAAATCATTGGGACAGAGCAAAAGCAGTGATGAGAAGGCAATTTATAGCAATAGAGGGACCCATCAAAAAATAAGAAAGAACCAAAATCAACACCTTACTTCAATATCTCCAACAATTAGAAAAAGAGCAGCAAAGAAAAGTCTACAGTGTCCAGAAGAAAAGAAATAATAAAGATTCAAGCAGAAATAAATGAAACAGAAAATAGAAAAACAATGTTGTTGTTGTTGTTATGTGCCGTTGAGTCGGACCTGACTCATAGCGACCACTCCTTGGGTTTCCAAGGCAGTATCACTATGGAAGTAGATTGCCCCATCTTCTATCCGTGGAGTGGTTGGTGGGTTTGAACTGCCAGCCTTCTGGTTAGCAGTCAAGAAAAACAACAGGAAAAAAAATCAGCAAGACTAGAAATTGGTTCTCTGAAAAGATTAATAAAATAGACAAACCACTGGCAAACTTAATAAATGAGAAGAAGGAGAAGATGCAAATAACACAAATAAGAAATGAAATAAGTGACATCACAATAGAGCCAACAGAAATAAAAAGGATAATATCAGGATACTATGAAGAACTGTACTTTAACAAATTTGAAAACATAGAAAAAATGGGCAAATATCTAGAAACACACTACTTACCTAAACTAATACAGATGGAGGTGGAAAGTTTGAACAGACCCATAACAAAAGAAGAAATTGAACAAGCCATAAAAAAATTTACCAACAAAAAAAGTCCTGGGCCGGATGGTTTTGCTAGAGAATTCTTCCAGTCATTGAGAGAAGAACTGACATCAATCCTACTCAAACTATTCCAGAACATAGAAAACAATGGAATTCTCCCAAACTCATTTTATGAAACAAGAATAACCCTGATACAAAAACCAGGCAAAGACGCCATTAAAAAGGAAGACCCGTTAATACGACTAATATTCAAGTTTATGCACCAACTACCAAAGCCAAAGATGAGGAAATTGAAGATTTTTATCAACTTATGCAGTCTGAAATTGACCAAACATACAATCAGGATGTGTTAATTATCACTGGTGACTAGAACGCAAAAGTTAAGACAAAGAAGAATCACCGGTAGTTGGAAACTTTGGCCTTGGTGACAGAAATAATGCTGGAACTTGCATGGTAGAATTTTGCAAGACCAATGACTTGTTCATCGCAAACACCTTTTTTCAACAACCTAAATGGCAGTTATACATGTGGACTTCACCAGATGGAGTATACAGGAATCAGATTGACTACATCTGTGGCAAGACATGATGGAAAAGCTCAGTATCTTCAGCCAAAACCAGGCCAGGAGCTGATTGTGGAACAGACCATCAACTACTCATATGCAAGTTCAACTTGAAGTTAAAGACAATTAAAATAAGTCCATGAGAGCTAAAATGTGATCTTGAATATATCCCTCCTGAATTTAGAGACCATCTAAAGAATAGATTTGATGCATTGAATATCAATGAAAACCAGAAGAATTGTGGGATGACATCAAGAGCATCATCCATGAAGAAAGCAAGAGGTCACTAAAAAGACAACAAAAGAAGAGAAGACCAAAATGAATGGAAGAAGAGACTCTGAAACTGGCCCTTGATTGGAGAGTAGCTAAAGCAAATGGAAGAAATGACAAGATAAAAGAATTGAACCAAAGATTTCAAAGAGCAGCTCGAGTAGACAAAGCCAATTACTATAATGAAATGTGCAAAGACCTGGAAATAGAAAACCAAAAGGAAGAACATGCTCAGCATTTCTCAAGCTGAAAGAACTGAGGAAAAAAATTAAGCCTAGAGTTGCAATATTGAAAGATTCTATGGGCAAAATATTGAATGATGCAGGAAACATCAAAAGAAGATGGAGGGAATACACAGATTCACTGTACCAAAAAGAACTGGTCGATATTCATCCATTTCAGAAGGTGGCATATGATCTAGAACCAATGGTATTGAAGGAGGAAGTGAAAGCTGCAATGAAGGAACTGGTGAAGAACAAAGCTCCAGGAATTGATGGGATGGATACCCATTGAGATATTTCAACAAATAGATGCTGTACTGGAGGCACTCACTTGGTTATGCCAAGAGATTTGGAAAACAGCTACCTGGCCAACTGACTGGCCATATTTGTACCCATTCCAAAGAAAGGTGATTCCACAGAATGTGGAAATTATTGAAAAATATCATAAATATTGCATGCAAGTAAGATCTTACTAAAAATAATTCAAAAACGATTGCAGCAGTATATTGACAAAGAACTTCCAGAGGTGCAAGCTGGATTCAGAAGAGGACGTGGAATGAGGGATATCATAGCTGCTGTCAGATGGATCTTGGTTCAAGGCAAAGAATACCAGAAAGATGTTTACTTGTGTTTTATTGACTATGCAAAGGCATTTGATTGGGTGGATCATTACAAATTATGGATAACATTGAGAAGAACAGGAATTCCCAAACACTTGACTATACTCATGAGGAAACTGTACCTTGACCAGGAGGCTGTCATTCGAATGGAACAAGGGGACATTACACGGTTTAAATTCAAGAAAGGAGTGTATCTGGGTTGTATCCTTTCCCCATACTTATTCAATCTATATGCTGAGCAAATAATCCGAGAAGCTGGACTATATGAAGAAAAATGTGGCATCAGGATTGGAGGAGGAATCATTAACAACCTGAGATATACCAATGATACAATTTTCCTTGCTGAAAGGGAGAATGACTTGAGGCACTTACTGATGAAGATTGAAGAACTCAGTCTGCAGTATGGATTACATCTCAATATAAAGAAGTTATAAATCCTCACAACTGGACAAATAAGCAGCATCATGATAAATGGAGAAAAGACTGAGGTTGTCAAATAATTCACGTTGCTTGGTTCTACAATTGACGCCAATGGAAGCAGCATCAGGACATTAGATGACTTGTAACCCTGGGCAGGTCAGCTAAAAAGGAACCCTTTCAAGTGCTGAGGAGCAAGGATGTCTCCTTGAGGACTAAGGTGCGCCTGACACAGGCCGTGATATTTCCAATCACCTTGTATGCATGTGAGAGCTGGCCAATGAATAAGGAAGACCAAAGAAGAGTTGATGCTTTTGAGTTGTGGTGCTGGTGAAGAATACTGAAAGTACCGTGAACTGCTAAAAGAACTAACAGATCTGTCCTGGAGGAGGTGCAGCTGAAATGCTCTTTGGAAGAGAGAATGGCCAGACATTGTCTCACCTACTTTGGTCATGTTGTCAGAAGGGACCATTCCCTGGAGAAGGATGTCATGCTTGGTAAGGTGCAGGGTCGACGAAGGAGGGGAAGGCCTTTAACGAGATGGATTGACACGGTGGCTGCAAAATGGGCTCAAGTATAGCAAGGATCATGGAGCTGCCGCGGGATCGGGAGGTGTTTTGTTCTGCTGTGCATGGGGTTGCTATGAGTCAGAAACAACTCAACAGCACCTAACAACAACAACAAATATATATA
>NW_006921641.1:4821180-4822266 GCF_000298275.1 Orycteropus afer afer | reverse complement strand
TTGGGCAATCCTACTTCCGTAGTGATACTGCCTCGGAAACCCAAGGAGGCGTCGCTATGAGTCGGGGCCGACTCGACGGCAAACAACAACAACAATTTTATATGGAAAAGAAAGAAACTTCAGATAAGCAAAACACTACTGAAGAAGAAGGAGAAGAAAGTAGGAGGTCTCACACTCCCAGAACATAAAAACAGCCACAGTAGATTATCAAGTACAACCCAAAATGCACAAACAGAAGAAGATAAACTAGATGATTGGGACCTTCTAAAAATTAAATTTTTATGTGCATCAAAACTCTTCTCCAAAAGAGTAAAAAGAAAACCTACAGATTGGGTGAAAAAAAAAATCGGCAATGACATATCTGATAAGGTACTTATGTCTAAAATTTATAGGAAAATCCCAACACTTCAACATCAAAAAGACAATTCAATTAAAAATTGGACAGAAGACATGAACAGACACTTCACCAAAGAAGGTATTCAAGCAGCCAACAAACACATAAAGAAATGTTTATGATCATTAGCCATTAGAGAGATGCAAATCAAAACAACAATGAGATACCATCTTACCCTAGCACTAATAGCAAAGTTCAACAAGATAGAAAATAACAAATGCTGGTGAAGTTGTAAAGAGAGTGAAACTTTCAGACACTGTCAATGGGACTGTAAAATGATACAATCCCTGTGGAAATCGGTATGGTGGTTCCTTAAAATTTGGAAATAGAAATACCATTTGATCCAGCAATCCCACTACTAGGTATATATCCAAAAGAAGTGAGAGCCAGGACACCAATAGATATTTGCACACCTATGTTCATTGCAGTACTATTCACAATAGCAAACAGATGGAAACAATGTAAGTGAATGGATAACCAAACTGTAGTACATACCCACAACAAAATATTATGCAACACTAAAGAATAATGTAGATTCTGCCAAACACCATGTAATGTGGATGAACTTGGAGGACAATATGCTGAGTGAAATAAGTCAATCACAGAAGAACAAATATTGCATTTGTTGTTGTTGTTGTTGTTAAGTGCCGTCGAGTCGTTTCCGACTCATAGCGACCCCATGCACAGCAGAA
>NW_006921641.1:4780441-4818354 GCF_000298275.1 Orycteropus afer afer | reverse complement strand
GAGGATATCAATCTTTATGCGTTCCATTTCCTTTATGACAACTTCCAATTTTTTATCCCCTTTCTCCTGCTCTTCCGAAATATTGTATTAGTCCACTATTATAAAAAGTAAAGGAAAGTTTATATATGAAAGAAAATTTTCTTTGTTGGTTGCCAAGGATGGGAATGAAGGGGAGGGAAAATTCCTAGATTGGTTAAAAATATATGTATATATCTACCAAAGATTATTAGTGACTACTAGAGATAGGAGGGAGGGGAAAGATGAAGCTTTTGTTTAGAGGGCACTGAGTTTATAATAATAATGGCGGAATATTTTGGAAAATGATAGCAATAATGATGGCAAATTAAGAAAAATTGCATCAATGTCAAAAAAGAAAATATCAGGTTGTGGTGATTATGTTTGTGTGTCAACTTGGCTGGGCCTGGTTGAGTGGCTGGGCAGCTGGAAGTAGTTATTCTGATGATGAGACTGGCAATCACTCCATGGTGGGATCTACCACAAGCAGCTGAGTAGCTGCTTTGGGTATGTGGTCTGCTTCCCATATATATAAGAAGCAGCTTTGGGAATGGTCTCTAGCTTATGGTATGCTTGGACCCTGAAAGTAGCCATGTTGTTGTTCAGCAGCCTGCCATGTTCTGCCGACCTGGGGACTTACAATGGACTTGAATTAATGGCCTGCTGTGAGGTTTGGTAACAACAGGACTGTGCCCTTTTACTTGTCAACCTTGGGCTTGGCAGCCTCAGGAGCCAGTAGCTGTCTGAGCAAAGAAAAGCCAGGAATGGGCTTCAGTGGGCCAGGAGCTGGAGGCAGAGCTGAAGCTCAAGGCTGAGGGGCTTTCACCCAGCCCCTAGAGCCTGGCACTATGAACTTGGACTTAAAGTCTCCAAATTGTAAGAGAATAAACTCCTGTTTGTTAAGGCCATCCCATTTGTGGTATATTCTTGTCAAAGTGGCACTAAGTAACCAGAATACTTGCCTTGGGTCAGACACACCTGTCTTCAGAGTGACATCTTTGCTCTTTAACACTTTAAAGAGTTCTTTTGCAGCAGATTTGCTTGATGCAGTAAGTTGTTTGATTTCTTCACTGCTGATTCCATGGACATTGATCATAGATCCAAGGAAAATGACAGCCTTCACAACTTCAATATTTTCTCTATTTATCCTGATGTTGTTTATTGGTCCATTTGTGAGGATTTTTTATTTCTTTTTGCAACAGTTCTCACCCTCCTTTTCTGAGATGTTCCTTCCTCATTAATAGGGCAACTTTATTTAAGGAGGACCACTCATAGGCAGGTGCATGGCTCAGAAATGAGCAGAGTGGTTAGGAACAACTAAGGGAGATAAACTTGTCTGTCAGTTTGTTGCCCTGTGGTGGCTTGCATGTTGCTGTGAAGCTTGGGGCTGTGCCACCAGTGCTGCAAAATGTCAGCAGGATTATCCATGGTGGACAGGTTTCATTGGAGCTTCCAGACTAAGACAGACTTGAAAGAAGGAAGAGGCCATCTGCTTCTTAAACACTTGGCCAGTGAAAACCTTATGAGTAGCAGAGAAACACTGTCTGATACATTACTAGAATAGCCCTGAAACATTGTCTGATATAGTGACAGAAGATGAGCCCATCATGTCAGAAGGTACTCAAAATATGACTGTGGAAGAGCTGACTCTTCAGAGTAGAGCTGACCTTAATGACATGGATGAATAGAGATTTCAGGACCTCCATTGGCTAATGTGGCATGACTCAAAATGAGTAGAAACAGCTGCAAACATCCATTAATAATCAGAACATGGAATGGACAGAGCATGAATCTACAAAAACTGGAAGTTGTCAAAAATGAAATGGAACACATAAAGATTGATATCCCAGGCATTAGTGAGTTGAAATGGACTAGTTTTGGCCATTTTGAATCAGACAACCATATGATCTACTATGCTGGGAATGACAGACTTAAGAAGAATGGTGTGGCATTCATTATCACAAAGACTGTTTCAAGACCTGTCCTGAAGTACAATTTTGTCAGGGATAGGATAATATCCATATGCCTACAAGTAAGACCAGTTAATACTACTATTATTCAAATTTATGCACCAACCACCAAAGCTAAAGATGAGGAAACTGAAGATTTCTACTAACTACTGCAGTTTGAAATTGACTGAACATCAATCAAGATGTATTGATTATCACTGGTGACTGGAATGCAAAAGTTGGAAACAAAGAAGAATCACAGGTAGTTGGAAAATATGGCCTTGGTGATAGAAATAGTGCTGGAGATTGCATGATGGAATTTTGCAAGACCAATGACTTATTCATTGCAAATACCTTTTTTCAACAACATAAATGATGGCTATACACGTGGACTTCTCCAGATAGGACACACAGGAATCAGATTGACTTACATCTGTGGCAAGAGACAATGGAGAAGCTCAATATCTTCAGCTAAAACAATGTTAGGAGCTGACTGTGGGATAGACCATCAACTGCTCATATACAAGTTCAAGTTGAAGTCGAAGATAATTAAAACAAGTCCACAAGAACCAAAATATGACCTTGATAACATCTCTTCTGAATTTAGAGACTATTTAAAGAATAGATTTGATGCATTGAACACCAATGACTGAAAACCAGAGGAATTGTTGGATGACATCAAGAACATCATCCATGATGGAAGCAAAAGGTCATCAAAAAGACAAGGAAGAAAAGACCAGAATAGATGTCAGAAGAGACTTTGAAACTTGCTCTTGAATGGAAAGTAGCTAAAGCAAATGGAAGAAATGACAACATAAAAGAGCTGAACAGAAGATTTCAAAGAGCAGCTCAAGAAGACAAAGACAATTATTTTAATGAAATGTGCAAAGACCTGGAGTTAGAAAACCAAAAGGGAAGAGCACACACGGCATTTCTCAAGCTGAAAGAACTGAAGAAAAAAATTAAGCCTCGTGTTGCAATATTGAAAGATTCTATGGGCAAAATATTGAATGATGCAGGAAACATCAAAAGAAGATGAAAGGGATACACAGAGTCACTGTACCAAAAAGAATTGGTCAATGTTCATCCCTTTCAGGAGGTGATATATGATCAAAAACCAACGGTATTGAAGGAAGAAGTCAAGGCTGAACTGGAGGAATTGGCAAAGAACAAGGCTCCAGGAATTGACAGAATAGCCATTGAGATGTTTCAACAAATGGATGCCCCGCTGAGTCACTCACTGGGCTATGCTAAGAGATTTGGAAGACAGCTACCTGGCCAACTGAATGGAAGAGATCCATATTTGTACTTCCTCCAAAGAAAGGTGATCCCACAGAATGTAGAACTTTTCTAACAATATCATTAATATCATGTGCAAGTAAAATCTTACTGAAGATAATTCAAAAACAGTTGCAGCAGTATATTGACAGAGAGCTTCTAGAAATGAAAGCTGGATTCAGAAGAGGATGTGGAATGAGGGATATCATTACTGATGTCAGACAGATTTTAGCTGAAAGCAAAGAATACCAGAAAGATGTTTACTTAATTTTTTATTGACTACGCAAAAGCATTCCATTGTGTGGATCATAACAAATAATAGATAACATTGAGAAGAATGAAAATTCCAGAACACTTAATGGTGCTCATGAAGAACCTGTACATAGATCAGGAGGCTGTTGTTCAAACAGAGTGAAGGGATACTGCATGGTTTAAAATCAGGAAGGGAGTGTGTTAGGGTTATATCCTTTCACCATACTTATTCAATTTTTATGCTGAGCAAATCATCTGAGAAGCTGGATTATGTGAAGAAGAATATGGCATCAGGATTGGAGGAAGACTCATTAACAACCTGCAGTATACAGACGACACAACTTTGCTTGCTGAAAGTGAGGATGACTTGAAGCACTTACCAATGAAGATTAAAGACTACCGTCTGGAGTATGGATTACACCTCAATATAAAGAAAACAAAAATCCTCACAATGGGACCAATAAGCAGCATCATGATAAACTATGAAAAGATTGAAGTTGTCAAAGACTTCATATTGCTTTGTTCTAAAATCAACATCAATGGAAGCAGCAGTCAAGACATCAGATGACGTATTGCATTAGGCAAATCTACCGCAAGAGACCTCTTTCAAGTGCTGAAAAGCAAAGATGTCTCCTTGAAGACTTAAGTGGAGCTCTGGTAGCATAGTGGCTAAAGCACTTGACTGCTAACCAGAAGGCTGGCGGTTTAAACCCACCAGCCACTCCTCAGAAGGAAGGTTGGGCTATCCTACTTCCATATTGATACTGCCTCGGAAACCCAAGGAGGGGTCGCTATGTGTCGGGGTGGACTCGACGGCATATGACAACAACAACAACAACCCAAGCTATGGTATTTTCAGTTACCTCTTATGCATGTGAGAGCTGGACAATGAATAAGCAAGACCGAAGAAAAGTTGACACTTTTGAGTTGTGGTGTTGGAGAAGAATGTTAAGAGTACCATGGACTGCTAAAAGGACTAACAAATCTTCCCTAGAAGAAATGCAGCCAGAATGCTCCTTGGAAGCGAGAATGGCCAGACTTCATCTACTACTCTGATCATGTTGTCAGGAGAAATCATTCCTTGGAGAAGGATATAATGCTTGGTAAAGTGGATGGTCAACAAAGAAGGGGAAGCCCCTCAAAGAGATGGATTGACACAGTGGCTGCAACAATGGGCTCAGGTATAGCAAGGATCATGAGCCTGGCACAGGACCGGGCAGTGTTTTGTTCTGCTGTGCATAGGTTGCTATGAGTCAGAGATGATTCGACAGCACCTAACAAGAACAACGACATAAATGCAAATTCACTGTCCAATCTGTTTCTCTCCTAATCTTTCAATATGCTGTTACCAATTTAATCCCATATAGATAGCTCTTAAAAGAGTTCAGTTTTCAAGGCAGACGTTCTTTATTAGTTAAGTTAAACTATTATTTGGTTCCAAGAAGACTTCAGGGATATTTTTAGTCTAAGGTTTAAAGATTATCTGAGGATAATAAATTCAAGGGTTTGTCCAGCCTCCATGGTTCCAGAAAGCTTAGATTCCGTGACAATTCCAAATTCTGTTCTGCATTTTTCCCTTTTTGATCAGGATTCTTCTGTAGAGTCTTTGATCAAACTGTTCAGTAATAGCAGCCAGGCACCACCCAGTTCTGGTCTCATGGCAAAAGAAGCAGTTGTTCATGGAAGCAATTAGCCACACATTCCATTTCCTCCTACTGATTCTCTTTTTCTCTCTGTTGCTCCAGGTGAAGAGAGACCAAGTGTTGTACCCTGGATTCTGCTTGCACTTTTAAGATCCCAGACACTATACAACAAACTAGGAGGTAAAACAGAAGCACTACACATATTATCAAACCAATTAACTGGGATGTTCCATGAAACAATGACCCTAAACCTCCATAGCAAGAAACTAAATCCTATGAAGTATTTGATTGTACATAAGCAGGCTCAGCAGCTACTCTTTGTTATTGTTGTAAATATATCTCTCACACAACCTTTGCCATTTCAACTTTTTACAGATATACAAATTATTGACAGCAATTGCAATGATCAGCTGTGCAACCCTCCCATTAATCAATGTGATTTTTCCAACACTGTAATCTGAAACTCAGTAATCCATAAGCAATAACTCTCTCACCCACCCCTCACAACCACTAATAAACTGGTCTCTGTACATTTGCTTGTTCTTATCTTTCTATGTAAATGAAGGCTTAACAATATTTGTCTTTTTGTGATTGGCTTATTTCACTCAACATACTGTCTTCAGTCTTCACCTATATCATAGCATGCATCAAGAATGTATTTCTCTTACTGGCTAAGTAGTATTCCATTGCACATATGTACCACATTTTGGTTATCCATTCATCAGTCAATGAGCATTAAGTTGTTTCCACCTTTGGACTATTGTGAATACTGCTGCAATAAACATTGGTGAACAAGTATCTGTTTCAGTCTCCACTTTCAAGTCTTTTGAGTATATACATAGGAGTGGAATTTCTGGGTCACACGGCAGTTCTATTTTTAGTGTTTTGAGGTATAGCCACACTATTTTCTACATTTTGAAAAATGCTGTACCATTTTGCATCACCAGCAATGAATAAGTGTTCCAATTTCACCACATCCTCACCAACATTTGTTATTTTCTATTTTTTAATTTTTCTCTTTATCTTAACCATCTTGGTAGGAGTGATTTTGATTTGTATTTCTCTGGTGGGTCATTATGTTGAACATCTTTTCGTGTGTTTGGTAGACTTGGAATGTTCTCTTTGGCTAAAGTCTATTCAAGTCTTCCAATTTTTTTTATTGGGTTAGTTATATTTTTGTTGTTAAGATGTTGAGTTTTATCTATACATTGGTTACTAGAGACTTATGGGATATATCACTTCTTAAAGTTATTCTCCCACTCAGTACCTTCTGCTTTCACTTTTTTTTGGTAGTTTCTGTTAAACAAATTTTTTAATTTTCATGAGGTCTCATTCATTTATTTTGTCTTTTGCTTTTTGTTATAATATTAGGTGATCTATTGTTAAAAGCTTGGTCCAAAAAGCCTGCCCCTGCATTTTCTTCTAATAATTTATTGCCTTAGTTTTCACATTTAGGTCTTTAATCCATTTTGAATTTGTTTTGTGTATGATGTGAGGCATAGATAACTGTTTCATTTTTCTACATGTGGAAATCAAATTTTCCCAACATCACTTATTGAAGAAACTCTTCACATCAAATGGACTTAGTACCCTTATCAACAATTAGTTGCCGTAAATGTGTGAGTTTTTTGGTACATTCTCAATTCTATTCCTTTGCTCTATTATTATACCAGTACAAGGCTATTTTGATTAAAGTAGCTATATGATATGTTTTAAAATCAGGAAGTGTGAGTCCCCCTACTTTGTTCTTATCTTTCAACATTGCTTTAGCTATATAGGGCCTCTTGCAATTTCATATAAAATTGAGAATTGGTTTTATTTCCATTTCTGTAAAGAATGCTGTTGGAATATTTATTGGGATTGCATTGAATCCATAGTTTGCTTTGGGTAGCATTGACATCTTAACAGTACTTCCAATCCATAAATATAGAATATCTTCCCATTTATTTGTCTTCTTTAATCATTTTCAGCAGTGCTTTATAGTTTTTACTGTAGAAATCTTTCACATCCTTAGTCAAATTCTTAGTCTGGGTTTTCTAGAGAAGTGAAATTAAGAGAGAGGAAGAGAGATTTATCTCAAGGAAATGCAGTTGTAGAGACTGGCAAGTCCCAAGTTCATGGGACATGAGGCGGGAGGCATCTTTTGACTCACATAGCTGCAGGGGCTGATGAAACCAAGATTGGCACATCAGATAGCAGACTATAGGCTCACAGGCTGTGGAGGCTGAGAAATCCAAAATCAGGAGGTAAAACAACAGGCTGCTGGCTCACAGAGATTCATTAACTCACAGATTCACTAGCAGAGGCTAACAAATCTCAAGATCAGCAGGCAATACAGCAGGCCACTGGCTTAAATCCAAAGAACTGGAGGTCAAATAATGATGAGCCAGATGCAGGATCCATATGGAGCAAAAAGCCCAAGAGCTTTATTTGAACATCCATATATGGTGGATGTAGACCACAGCCCCAAGGAAATGCCTTTATAACTAATTAGCTCCTCATAGCAGATCACATCATGGAGGTTATTACATTATATCATACCTCATCATGAGGAATGACTACATCATAATTTACAAACCACTGAGAATCACAGCCCAGCCAGGTTAACACACAACCTTAACATCAAAGCCCACCTCTTCTCAACTTGGCACCAGTACACCTTTCCTTGAACCATACACAATCTCTAAATAAAGACAATTATGAAGTCATACTTGAAAATGCACTAGCCTCATTTACATTTTAAATTTTATACACGAAAAAAACAAAAGTATTTGTTGCACTCATATAAGGAAGAAAGTGTCATAACAATTATACTTCCCATTTCTGTAATTAGTCACCTGCTCACAACTACAATCTTCCAATACCCATTCCATATTCCCTTTGCCCTCAGCAAGCACCTCAGCTGATTGTGGTTCTTTGCCTGGTGGAGTGACACAAACATTCATTCCTGAAGGGTCTTGGCTATTAGTCATGTTGGAATTGAGTTGCTGTAGCTTTCCATTGACTTAAATCACAGACCACGGTAGTACTAACAGATGTCCTAAGGAATTTCCTGTATTCCACACACACTCTTCTTTACTTCGCTTATGTACTATTAACCCAATTTCTCCTTAGCAATCAGGATCAATCACACCAGTCACTACAGCCACACCCTTCTTTTCCTGTTGATCCAGAAGAATGAAAAGCCCAAAGTGGCTGGGTGGCTTTGTTTATTTTCCATTAAATGGAGTCAGTATTGTGTCTCCAGGTGGGAGTATTCCTCCCTTTGGTAATGAAACCTCCAGAGCAGCAGAGCACAAGTTCTCAAGGACAGGAAGGAAAAATTTTGTGAGAGGGTCACTAGGGGTGAGTGATGCCACTTCTATTTCCACCCCTTGTTTCCTGGACCCATGAATACTAGCTATTGGAGAAACAGTGCCATATATTAGACACAGGTTTAGAGCATGTACAGCCTACTGGAGAACATTGCCACAACATTCAAGGTATTGCCACTTAGCTGGTGCTATAATTGTGTGTTTAGAAGGTCATTCCATCATTCTATTAAGCCAGCTGCTTTAGGATGATGGGGAATATGGTAAGACCAATGAATTCCATAAGCATAAGTCACAATTCATTTGCTGTGAAGTAAGTTCCTTTATCCAAGAGACACTGTTTGGAATATTGTGATGGTGGATGAGGCTTTCCGTAAGTCTACAGATGGTAGTTTTGACAGAAGCATTGCATATAGGGGTGGCAAATCCATATCCAGAGTGTCTATTCCAGTAAGAACAAAACACTGCCCTTTCCATGATGGAAGTGGTCTGATGCAATTAACCTGCCACCATGTTACTGAATGCAGAAATGATTCTATATTGGGGACTCAGGGCTGCTAGCACATTGGGTGCTTAGTAGTTGCTATAGCTAAGTAGACTTTGGTGATTGCAAGTCCATGTTGCTGAGTCCATGCATAACCTTCATCCCTGCCATGATAGCCACTTTGTTCATGAGCCATTGGGCAATGGCAAGTGTGGCTAGGGAAAAAGGCTGGTTTCCACTGAAATCATCATCCTATCTACTTGATTGTTAACACTGTCCTCTGATGAGGTCATTCTTTGGTGAGCATTCACATAAACACAAATATCTTTGCTTCCTTGATTCATTAAAGAGGTTTATCCATATATCTCTTCCTTATACCTTTTTGTCATAAGTTTTTCGATCATGCTCCTTCCAAGTCCCCCACCATTCAGATAAACCATGGGCACAGCCTATGAATCAGTATATAATTGCACATCTGGCCGTTTCTCCTTCCAAGCAAAATGAAAAATCAAGTACACTAGTTGACATTCTTCCATCGGGAGGATTTTCTTTCACAGCAATCCTTCAGGGAGGTCCCAGAAAGGGGTTGCTGTGCTGCAGTGTCAGCTTTCAAGTGGTGCCAGAATATTGTGCAGAACCATCTATAAACTTGGTGTGAGTTAGTTTTCTTTCCTCAGCCAACTGATCATAACAAAGGTTATAGGTGCAAATTGAGAGATGACAAATAATGTGACAGTAGTGAGGACTATGGACATTTGGGCCATTTCCTCACGTAACTTACTTGTGCCTTCTGGTCTTGCTCAAGACCAATGTTGTAGACACCACTTCCATTTAACGATGGAGTGCTGCTGTGCATGCCAACTTTATGACTCTGTGGATCAAACAATACACATTTCATCATGGGCACCTCAGAACACATAGTGACCTGATGGCCCATAGTTAGGCATTCAGTCTCTATTAAGGCCCAGTAAAAAGCCAAAAGGTATACCTTGAAAGAAGAGCAGTTATCTGCAGAGGATGGCACAGCTTTACTCCAAAATCCCAAGGGTCTGCACTGTGATTCACAATAGGGGCCTCTGCCACTGACAGTTCAAACACAATTGGATCAGCCACATCAAATGGCCCAAGTGTCTGAGCAGTCTGCATAGCAACCAGAACCTATCGCAGAACATTCTCTTATTCTGGGCTCCACTCAAAATCAGCAGCTTTTTAAGTCACTTGATAAATAGGCTATAACAGCACACCAAATGAGGGATATGTTGCCTCCAAAATCCAAACAGGCCCAACAAGCAATGTGCCTCCTTAAGTTATATGAGAGACAACATGCAACAACTTATCCTTCATTTTGGAAGGAATATCTTGACATGTTGAAGGCCACTGACCCCTAGAAATTTCACTGAAAGGGAACATGCCTGAATTTTTGTAGGATTAATTTCCCACCCTCTAGCATACAAATCTACTACTCATCTGTCAGTTTGTCATACTATGGTGGCTTGCATGTTGCTGTGAGGTTAGAGGCTATGCCACCAGTATTTCATGTACCAGCAGGGTAACCCATGGTAGACAGGTTTCGGTGGAGCTTCCACACAAACACAGACTGGGAAGAAGGATGGGGTCACCCACTTCTGATAATACTGGCTACTGAAAACCTTATGAATAGCATGTCTGATGTATTACTGGAAAACTTTATGAATAGCCCTGAAGCACTGCCTGATATAGTGCCAGAAGACGAGCCCCTCAGGTTGGAAGGCACTCAAGATACAAGTGGGGAAGAATTGCCTCCCCAAAGTAGAGTTGACTTTAATGACATGGATGGAGTAAAGCTTTCAGGACATTCATTTGCTGATGGGGCATGACTCAAAACGGGAAGAAACAGCTGCAAACACTCATTGATAATCATAATATGGAATGTACAAAGTATGAATCTAAGAAAATTGGAAGTTGTCAAAAATGAAATCGAATCCATAAAGATTTATATCCTAGGCACTAGTGGGCTGAAATGGACTTGTATTGGCCATTATGAGTCAGATAATCATATGGTGTACTATGTCAGGAATAACAAGCTGAAGAAGAATAGCATTGCATTCATTATTGAAAAGAACATTTCAAGATTTATCCTGAAGTATGGTGATAGGATAATAACCATACACCTAGAAGGAAGATAAGTTAAAACTACTATTATTCAAATTTATGCAACCACTAAAGCCAAAGATGAAGAAATTAAAGATTTTACCAACTTCTGCAGTCTGAAATTAACAAAACATGCAATCAAGATCTATTGATAATTACTGGTGATTGGAATGCAAAAGTTGGAAATAAAGAAGAATCATTGGTAGTTCAAAAATATGGCCTTGATGACAGAAAAGAGGCCAGAGCTTGCATGATAGAATTTTGTGAGACCAATGACTTATTCATTGCAAATAGCTTTTCTCCACAACATAAACGCTGGCTATACGCAGAAGGAATGCACAGAAATAAGATCAACTACATCTGTGGAAAGAAGCAGTGGTGAAGCTCAGTATCGTCAGTCAAAACAAGGCCAGGAGCTGACTGTGAAACAGACCATCAATTGCCATATGCAAGTTCACGTTGAAACTGAAGACAAAACAAGTCCATGAGCCCTGAAATATGATCTTGATTATATCCCACCTGAATTTAGAGATCATCTGAAGAATAGATTTGATGAATTGAACACCAGTGATCAAAGAACAGAGGAGTTGTGGAATGACACTAAGAACATTCATACATGAAGAAACCAAAGTGTCATTAAAAAAAAAAAGGAAAGGAAGAAAAGAACAAAATGGACATCAGAAGACACTCTGAAACTTGCTCTTGAATGGAGAGTACCTAAAGCAAATGGAAAAAATGCTGAAAAAAAAGAGCTGAACAGATTTCAAAGGCAGCTCGAGAAGACAAAGTAAAGTGTTATAATGAAATGTGCAAAGACCTGGAGTTAGAAGAAAACAAGGGAAGAACACACTTGGCATTTCTCAAGCTTAAAGAACTGAAGAAAATATTCAAGTCTTGACTTGCAATATTGCAGGATGTTAGGGGCAAAATACTGAATGATGCATGAAGCATAAGAAGAAGATGGAAACACTACACAGAGTCACTGTCCCAAAAAGAATTGGTCAATGTCCAACTATTTCAGGAGGCAGCACATGATCAAGAACCAATGGTACTGAAGGCAGAAGTCCAAGCTTCACTGAAGGAACTGGAAAAAAAAAAAAAACTCCAAGAATTGAAGAAATACCCATTGAGATGTTTCAACAAACAGATGCAACACTAGAGGCACTTACTCATCTATGCCAAGTAATTTGGAAGACGGCTACCTGGCCAACTGACTGGAAGAGATCCATATTTGTACCCCTCCCAAAGAAAGATGATCCAAAAGAATGTGGAAATTATCCAACAATATCACTAATATAGTACACAAGCAAAATTTTGCTGAAAATAATTTTAAAATGGTTGTAGCAGTACATTGACAGAGAGCTTCCAGAAAATCAAGCTGGATTCTGGAAAAGATGTGGAATAAGGGATTTCATTGTTGATGTCAGATGGATCTTGCCTGAAAGCTAATACCAGAAAGATGTTTACTTGTGTTTTATTGACTATGCAAAATTATCCAACTGTTTAGCTTACAACAAATTATGGATAACATTGCAAAAAATGGGAATTTCACAACATGCTCATGAGGAACATGTACATAGACCAAGAGGCTGTCATTCAAACAGAACAAGGGGATACTGCATGGTTTAAAATCAGGAAGGGAGTGTGTCAGGGTTGCATCCTCTCACCATTCTTATTCAATCTGTATGCTGAGCAAATAATACAAGAAGCTGGACTAAGTGAAGAAGAATGTGGCATCAGTATTGGAAGAAGACTCACTAACAACCTGCAATATGCAGATGACACAACTTTTCTTGCTGAAAGTGAAGATGACCCGAAACACTTACTGATGAAGGTTAAACACTACAGTCTGCAGTATGGATTACACCTCAACATAAAGAAAATGAAAATCCTCACAACTGGACCAATAAGCAGCATCACAATCAATGGAGAAAAGATTGAAGTTGTCAAAGATTTCATATTACTTGGATCCACAATCTACACCCATGGAAGCAGCAGTCAAGAAATCAGACATTGTATTGCACTGGGCAAATCTGCTCTGAAAGACCTCTTTAAAGTGTTGAAGAGCAAATATGTCACTTTGAAAACTAAGATGCACCTAATCCAAGCCATGGTGTTTTCAAATGCCTCATATGCATGTGAAAGCCGGACAATGAATAAAGAGGACAGAAGAGTTGACACTTTTGAGTTGTAGTGTTGGCAAAGAATACTGAAAGTACCTTGGACTGCCAGAAGAATGAACAAATCTGTCCTGGAAGAGGTACAGCCAGAATGCTCCTTTGAAACAAGAATGGCCAGACTTGTTCTCATCTACTTTGGTCATGTTGTCAGAAGGGACCATTCTCTAGAGACAGATATCAAGGTAAAGTGGAGGGTCAGCGAAAAAGGGGAAGACCTTCAAGAAGATGGATTGACACAGTGCTGAAACAATGGGCTGAAGTATAACAAGGACTGCGAGGATGGTGCAGGATGGGCAATGTTTTGTTCTGTTGTACATAGAGTTGCTATGAGTCAGAGCCCACTCAACGGCACCTAACAATAACATTGCACTGATAAAATCTGCTGCAAAAGAAGAAAGTGTGAAGAAACAAAGATGTCACTTGGAAGACTAAGGTGCACCTCACCCAAGTCATGGTATTTTCAATCTCCTTATTTGCTTGTGAAAGCTGGATAATGAAGAATGAAGAAGTGTTGACATCTTTGAATTGTGGTGTCGGTGAAGAATACTGAAAATGCCATTGACTGAGAGAAGAATGGACAAATCTGTCCTGGAAAAAGTGCAGCTGGGATGTTCCTTGGAAATGAGAATGCTCGTCTCACCTATTTTGGTCATGTTGTCAAAAGGGGCCAATCCCTGGAGAAGACTATCATGTTTGGTAAAGTAGAGGGTCAACAAAGAAGGGGAAGACCCTCAATGAGATAAATTGACACAGTGATTGCAAAGATGGGCTCAAGTACTGCAAGGATTGTGAGGATGGCGCAGGACCAGGCAATGTTTCATTCTGTTGTACATAGGGTCTCTACAAGTTGGAGGCAATTTGGCAGCATGTAACAACAACAACAACGTGTGTCAATGGAATTTGATGTCCCCTGTGACCATGGTTCCCTGCAGGCCCAGCAACCTATTCCCTCATGATACTTATTTGTGACGAAGAAGTTATCCTAACTTTGCAGTTTTGTTTAAACTGTATACGGACATTTTTATAGCACATACAAATACGTATGCAGGAATATTGTCTGCCAAACCTATGTACGGTCATGAGTATATTCCCATTTGCCTATTCTTGAGAGTTTTTACCAATAAAATTTGGTAAATTTTATCAAGTGCTTTTTCTACATCCATAGAGATGATCATGAGGTTCTTTTCTTTTCTTTTGATGTAGCTTATTACGTTGATTGATTTTCTCATGTTAAATCATCCCTGTATTCCTGGAATAAATCCTACTTGGTCATGGTATATGACTTTTTTAATATGTGTTGGATCTTGTTCACTAGTATTTTGTTGAGGATTTTTGCATCTATATTCATAAGTGATATTGGCAAGTAGTTTTCTTGTCTGGTTGTTCTCGTTTTTGTCTGGTTTTGGTATCAGGGTTATGTTTGCATTATAACATTCTGAAGAATGGGGCTCCCATTCACAAGTGCCAGGGGGATATCCACTGCCCAAAGCTGAAGGGGTGGGGCTGCCATGCCCAAGGGGCAGAAGAATGGAGCCTGATGAGGATGAGGGGGTGGGGTGTGGCATCACCACTCAGCTGGACTAGGATAATGGGACTTCCCAAAGCCAAGGGAGCAGAGTTGCCTTCCCAGTGGTCTGGAAGGCAGAGATGAAGCCCAGGGCCAAGACTCCTCCACCCACAATCCAGAGAGCATGGCTAACACCCAGAGACTAGAAGGAAGAAAGGGTTATTTTCAAGCCTTAAGAGCTAATGTAAATTGTTCTTCAAGGTTTTTGGACTTGTCTGGTGCCTGTTATTTCTCCCCTTTATAATGGAAATGTCTACCTTGTGCCTATTCCACCACTACTTTTGAAACAGATAACTTGTATTCTGGATTTCACAGGTTCATAGATGGAGAGGAATTTTGCCCAGAATGTTTTGGACTTGAAGATGATTTAAGACTTTTGGGATGATATGATGGTATTAATGTGCTTTACATGTGGCAAGAACATGAATTCTTGGGAGACAAAGTGTGTAATGATATGGATTGAATTGTGTCCCTCAAAAGTATGTCAGTTTGGCTAGGTATGATTCTCAGTATTATGTCATTATTCTCCATTTTGTCATCTGATGTAACTATGTGTTGTTGTATGTGTTGTCAATTCTAACCGCTATGGTGTTAATGAAGTAGGATTAGAGGCAGTTATGTTAATGAAGCATGATACAATCCACAGGATTAGGTTGTATCTTGAGTCAATGTCCTTTGATATATATAAGAGATTAAACAAGCAGCAGAGATTGAAGGGATCTGCTACCAGCAAAAAAAAAAAAAAAAAAGAAGGATCAGGAGTGGAGTGTGCCCTTTGGCACTAGGGTCCTTATGCTGAGAACCTCCTAGATCCAGGGGAAGACTGATGCCAAGACACACAGGTGACTCCAAGGAACACCAGGCTCACAGATGTTGAAAGAAGACAAGGACTTTCCTCCAGAGATGACAGAGAGAGATAGTCTTCCTCTAAAGCCTGTGCCTTGCATCAGACTTCTAGCCTCCTAAACTATGAAAGAATAAATTTCTGTTTGTTAAAGTCATCTACTTGTGGTAATTCTCTTATAGCAGCACTAGATAATTAAGACACTAGGGTAAGTTGGAATGAACATGAGTAAAATTCAAGAAATTCTATACCTATGCCATTCCTCTCTCCTCCCACTTTGTTATTGTTATTACTAATTACATGTTTATATTTCATGTCCTATTATTAGAGCATAATTTTATCATTGCTTTTTATACATTTGCCATTAAAAAGCATGAAGGACTAAACAATTAGAAATGTCAAGCATAAATACCTTATTACTAGTCTGTCTTTGTTCTCTAGTGCTGCTATAATAGAAATACCACAAGTGGATGGCTTCAATAAACAGGCATTTATTCTCTTACAGTTAAGGAGGATAGAAGTCCAATTCTAGAGTGCCAACTCTAGGGGCTGGGTGAAAGCCCCTCAAACTTGAACTTCAGCTCTGCCTCTTGTTCCAGGTACACTGGAGCTGGAGGTGTCTCTTAACTCATGCAGCTGCTGGCTCCTAAGCCTGATGAAACCAAGGTCAGCAGGTAAAATGGCTGTGTTACACTCAGTTCTGTAGAGAAGCAAAACCAGTAAAGCTTACAAGGAGAGAGAGAGAGAAAAAAAAATTTATGTTAGGAAAATGACTCACACACTTATAGAAGCTTGCAAGTCCCAAGTTCTTGGATCAAACATCAAGCTGGAGGCTTTTCCCAACACAAACAGCAGCTATACATGTGGACTTTGCCAAATGGACACAGTAATCAGACTGACAACATCTGTGGCAAGATGTGATGGAGAAGCTCAATATCTTCAGCCAAAACCAGGCAGGAGCTGATTGTAGAACAGACCATCAACTGCTCATATGCAAGTTCAAGCTGAGTTGAAGACAATTAAAACAAGTCCATGAGAGCCAAAATATGATCTTGAATATATCCCTCCTGAATTTAGAGACCATCTAAGCAATATATTTGAAGCAATGGACACCAATGACTGAAAACCAGAAGAATTGTGGGATGACATCAAGAACATCATCCATGAAGAGAGCAAGAAGTCATTTAAAAGACAAGAAAAGAAGAAAAGACCAAAATAGATGTCAGAAAAGACTCTGAAACTTGCCCTTGAATGGAGAGTAGCTAAAGCAAATGGAAGAAATGACAAGATAAAAGAGCTGAACAGAAGATTTCAAAGAGCAGCTTGAGAAGACAAAGTCATTTGTTATAATGAAATGTGCAAAGGCCTGGAGTTAGAAAACCAAAAGGGAAGAACATACTCAGCATTTCTCAAGCTGAAAGAACTGAGGAAAAAATTTCAGCTTCGAGTTGCAATATGGAAAGATTCTATGGGCAAAATATTGAATGATGCAAGAAGCATCAAAAGAAGATGGAAAGAAGACAAATAAACACTGTACCAAAAAGAACTGATAGATCTTCATCCATTTCAGGAGGTGGCATACGATCAAGAACCAATGCTATTGAAGGAAGAAGTCCAAGCTGCACTGAAGGAATTGCAGAAAAACAAGGCTCCAGGAATTGATAGAATAGCCCCACTGAGATGTTTCAACAAATGGAAGCCCTGCTGGAGGCACTCACTTGGTTATGCCAAGAGATTTGGAAGACAGCTACCTGGCTAACTGACTGGAAGACATCCATATTTGTAGCCATTCCAAAGAAAGGTGATCCCACAGAATGTGGAAATTATTAAAAAATATCATTAATATTGCACGCAAGTAAAATCTTACTGAAAATAATTCAAAAGCGGTTGCAGCACTATATTGACAGAGAACTTCCAGAGATGCAGGCTGGATTCAGAAGAAGATGTAGAACAAGGGATGTCATTGCTGATGTCAAGTGGATCTTGGCTCAAAGCCAAGAATACCAGAAAGATGTTTACTTGTGTCTTGTTGACTACACAAAAGCATTTTGATTGTGTGGATCATGACAAATTATGGATAACATTGAGAAGAATGGGAATTCCAGAACACTTATTGTACTCATGAGGAATCTGTACATAGACCAGGAGGCTGTCATGCAAACAGAACATGGGGACCCTGCATGGTTTAAAATCAAGAAAGGAGTATGTCAGGGTTGTATCCTTTCACCATACTTATTCAACCTATATGCTGAGGAAATAATCCAAGAAACTGGACTATATGAAGAAGAATGTGGCATCAAGATTGGAGGAAGAATCATTAACAACCTGTAATACGCTGATGACACAACTTTTCTTGCTGAAAGTGAGGATGACTTGAAGCACTTGCTGATGAAGATTGAAGAATACAGTCTGCAGTATGGATTACATCTCAATATAAAGAAAACGAAAATCCTCACTAGACCTATAAGCAGCATCATGACAAATGGAGAAAAGATTGAAGTTGCCCAAGACTTTACATTGCTTGGTTGTACAATTGATGCCAATGGAAGCAGCAGTCAGGACATCAGATGAGGTATAGCACTGGGCAAAGGACCTCTTTCAAGTGCTGAGGAGCAAAGATGTCTCCTTGAGGACTAAGATGCACCTGACACAAGTCATGATATTTTCAATCACTCCATATGCATGTGAGAGCTGGATAATGAATAAGGAAGACCAAAGAAGAATTGATGCTTGTGAGTTGTGGTGCTGGCAAAGAATGCTGAAAGTACCATGGACTGCTGAAAGAACTAACAAATCTCTCCTGGAAGAAGTGCAGCCGAATGCTCCTTGGAAGCGAAAATGGCCAGACTTCGTCTCACCTACTTTGGTCATGTTGTCAGAAGGGACCATTCCCTGGAGAAGGATGTCATGCTTGGTAAGGTGGAGGATCAACAAAAGAGGAGAAGGCTCTGCACAAGATGAATTGACACAGGGGCTGCGGCAATGGGCTCAAGTACAGCAGGGATCACAGAGCTGGTGCAGGACCAGGAGGTGTTTCATTCTGCTGTATATAGGGCAGCTATGAGTTGGAGATGACTTGACAGCACCTAACAACAACAATAATGAGCTGCCCAGCCACTCAACCAGGCCCAGCCAAGTTGACACACAAGCTACCACAGTGGGCATTCACATGAGACACAAATATCTTTACTCCTTTGGCCCATTCAGAGAGATCTATCCGCATACTTTTCCATACATCCTTGTCACCAATTTTCCAATCATGCTCCTTCCAAGTTCCAAATCATCCGGCCAAGCCATTAGCCACAGCCCATAAATCCGTATACAATCATACATCTGGACATTTCTCGTTCCATGCAAAGTGAACAGCCAGATTCACAGCTTGAAGTTCTGCCCATTGGGAGGATTTCCCTTTACCAATGCCCTACAGGGGAGTCCCAGGAAGGGGCTGCAGTGCCACTGCTGTCCACTTTCAAGTGGTGCCTGCAAATCACGCAGAACCATCTCTAAACAAGTTTTCTCTTCCTCAGTCAACTGATCATAAGGAACTCCCCATGGGTGACGACTGGGAGAGGAAAGGTAGTGTGACTAGAGTGGAGACCATAGGACAGGCATTTGGGCCACTTCCTCATGCAACTTACTTGTGCCTTCAGGTCCTACTTGAACAGAACTTTTGTATATCACTTCCATTTAATGATGGAGTGCTGCTGTGCACATCCAACTTTATGACTCTGTGGGTCAGACAACACCCAGTTCATGATGAGCAGCTCAGGCCTCATGGTGCTTTGGTGGCCCATGGTTAGGCATTCAGTCTCTACTAAAGCCCCGTAACAAACCAAAAGCTGTTTCTCAAAAGGAAAGTAGTTATCTGTAGAGGATGGCAGGGCTTTGCCCCAAAATTCCAAGGGTCTGCATTGCAATTCACCAAAAGTGACCTGCCAAAGACTCCAAATGGCATCTCTTTCTGCTACAGACACTTCAACCACCATTGGATCAGTCAGATCATGTGGTCCAAGTGTCAGAGCAGCCTGCATGGCTGCCTGAAACTGTTGCAGAGCCTTCTGTTGTTCTGGACCCCACTCAAAACTAGCAGCTTTCCAAGTCACTTGATAAATAGGCCACAGCAACACACTCATATGAGGGATATGTTTCCTCCAAAATCCAGAGGCCCACCAGACGTTATACCTCCTTTTCAGTTGTGGGGGAAGCCAAATACAATAACATATCCTTCACTTTAGTAGGAATATCTCAACATGTCCCACACCATTGGACCCCTAGAAATTTCACTGAGGTGGAAAGGTGCCTGAATTTTTGTTGGGTTAATTTCCCACCCTCTAGCATGCAGAGCTTGAAGTACTACTTCCATAGTGTTACTGCCTCAAAAGCCCAAAGAGGGGTCGCTATGAGTCGGGGCCGACTCGACGGCACATAACAACAACAACAACAGCATGCAGATGCCTCACCAATAAGTCTAGAGTCATCAATACTTCTTCCTTACTAAGTCCAATCAGCATAATGTCATCAATATAATGGACCAGTGTGATGTCTTATGGAAGGGAAAGGCAATCAAGAGCACTATGGACTACATTATGACATAGGGCTGGGGAGTTAATATACCCTTGAGGAAGCACTGTGGAAGTATATTGTTGGCCTTGCCAGTTGAAGGCAAACTGCTTCTGGATAGTCCTTTGAAACTGGTATTGAGAAAAAGGCATTGGCAGATCAATAACTACATGCCAAGTACCAGGAGGTGTACTAATTTGCTCAAGCAATGAAACCACATCAGGAACAGCAGCTGCAATTGGAGTCACCACCTGATTAAGTTTTCAATAATCTACTGTCATTCTCCAAGATATATCTGGTTTTTTCACAGGGCAAATAGATTAATTAAATGAGGATGTGGTGGGAATCACCACCCCTGCATCCTTCAGTCCTTTATGGTGGCAGTAATCTCTGCAACCATCCAGGGATACGGTATTGCTTTTGGTTTACTATTTTTCTAGGTACAGGCAGTTCTAATGGCTTGCACTTGTCTTTTCATACCATAATAGCCTTCCACATGTCAGGGACCCAATGTGGGAACTCTGCCAATTTCTCAGTATGTCTATTCCAATTATGCATTATGGAACTGGAGAGATCACTACAGGATGGATTCGCAGACCCACTGGACCCACTGTGAGACATAACTGAGCTAAGAATCCATTAATAACTTGACCTCGATATGCTCCCACTCTGACTGGTGGGCCACAGTGATGCTTTGGGTCTCCTGGAATTAGTGTCAGTTCAGAGCCAGTAGCTAGTAATCCCCAAAAAGTCTGATTATTTCCTTTTCCTGAACGAACAGCCACTCTTGTAAAAGGCCTCAGATCCCTTTGGGGAAGGTTGGGAAAAAGATTCACAGTATAAATTTTGGCAATGTAGTAGGGTTCTTTCTCAAGGGGGCCCACTCTCCCCTTCATTCAAGGGGTTGTGGGTCTGTAAACTGACTCAAGTCTGGGAATTGATTGAGAGGTCATGACTTTGTATTCTGGTGATTCAATCTAGACTGCTGTTCACATGATCTAGAATCCTTCTGTCTATACAGATCAAGTAAATATTTAGTAGGTTGCCATGTATTTCACTCCTAGGAACACCATGCCTAAGAATCCACTGCCATAATTTCACACAAGTCAGAGTATTCTGATTTTCTGTTTTGACTCTGCTGTTCATTGTGGTAAGCATGCCCACCTTGTCTTTGGTGATTAATGGCTGCCATTTGGCCCCTACTACCACAGGGTCCAATAAGCCCTATCACAGTTAAGTGTCTTAGTTCAATTTGGATGGTTCCCACTGTCAAATCTGGCTTACATAAAATAGCAATCACAGCAGTCTTCAAGGATGCTGGGGCTCCCTTCACAGATTTGTTCCTCATGTTAGCAGTGAAAGGCATGTCCTCTGGGCTCTCCATTTCTGGCTCTAGGGGTCTAATCTGATAAATCCATTCTAACAGACCAATTTCTCTAAGCCTCTGGATACCTTCTTCTATATTAAACCAAGCCAAGTCTGGTACTTCAACTTGACTTAAAGTAGGCAACCGCATAATCCATGCTTCAGTAAACCAACCAAATAAACAATTAGATTCCTTCCTAACCTCTTGAGCTGAAACATTGAATGAAGAATCCATACTTAGTGGGCCTAAATCAAATAAACTCAGATTGATCCAATGTTACATTCCTTGCACCATTATCCCACACCTTCAGTAGCCATTCCCATACATATTCTCCACGTTTCTGTCTGTACATGTTAGCAAAATCAAGTAGGTTTTTTGGGGTGTAGAGTACCACCTCCTCAGTCACACTTTGTATCTCACCTTTTGGGGCTCACTTGGACTAAGTTTAGTTATAGGTCTAGCAGCAACAATGAGTGGTTGGGGCAGTTCCTGAGAACATTCAGCAATGTCTTCCATAGCATCTACCTCAAGCAATGACCCAGCCAGAAAAGTTGGATTAATCCCATCAAACTGAGGTGGGGGGGTAATGGTTTTATAGTAATCCCTTCAGATGGGAGGGATTCAACAGAATTTACAGGCTCCATATCATCATCTTCCTGACTGTCAGCCCATATGAACCCATTCCAGGCTTCAGGATCCCAATTTTTCCCAATCAATGCCCTCACTTTAACTTCAGACACCATTCTGGGTTGGCAATTCAATTGGTGTTGTAATTCAGCTACCCTTACCATAAGGCTTTGGGTTTGGTTTTTGGCAATATTAGTTCTGTTACTAGAAGAAATAAGGCTTTCTTTCAGAGCACAACTAGAAACATTGAAGTCTTTTATATGGTACTTGAACTGTGACTCAGAAGCCCTGAACACATCTTGCTCTTTCACCATTTTGTCTACTGTATGTAGGACCAACCAACCAACTTCTTTATACTCCTCATGCTGACAAAATTGCAGAAAAGTATCAAACATCCAATCACCCAGAGCCTCACTTCTCAAAAGTACTTGATTTATCAGTGGTGCTATTTTGCATATTAACTTTGCCACCTCTACTTCCATAGTGATATTGCCTCTGAAATCCAAGGAGGGGTCGCCATGAGTCAAACCTGACTCGATAACAGTGACTTTGGTTGTTTCGTTGTTTTTGTTTTTTTTTTTTGTTTTTTTTTGGTTCTTTACTAATGGAGGCAAAGTCACCAGTGCCTTTATGATTAATTAAATTGGAGAACTAAAACAAAATCAGTGAGAACCAATTAGGAAGCCCATCCTTATTATTTTTGTCTCTCTAGAACCCCACTCTTGGTACCAACTGAGACTGGGTTCTCTAGAGAAGCAAAACCAGGAAAGCTTAGACAGAGAGAATGAGAGAGAGAAATTTATCTTAGAAAAATGGCTCACACACTTATAGAAGTTGACAAGTCCCAAGTTCTTGGATCAGATGTCAAGCTGGAGGCTTTTCCTGACTCACACAGCTGCAAGGGCTGGTGATCTCAATGTTGGCAGGCAGTACACTGGCTGTTGACTCCAAAAAATAATGAATCCAAGATCATCAGGCTGAATGATGGATTGTTTGCTCATGGACAGTTGTAGGCAGCACAACAGGATCCAGAGCCACAGAAGAGTGTCTCATTTTCCCAGGATGTCCATAAATATATTTGAAGCAGGCCACACCCCTAGGGAAACTCCCTTTCAATGGATTGGCTGCTCAAAACATATACATCCAATCTCATCATGGGAATAACCCACGTCACAACTGCTTAAACCACTCAGAATCATAGTCCAGCCAAGTTGACACACAACTCCAACTATCACAGTGGCCAATCCTAAAATCAACAGGCAACACAGCAGGCCACTAGTCCAATTCCAGGAACTGGAGATGAAGACTTGGCCAAACACAGGATCCAAAATGTGCAAAATGCTAAAGACCCTTCCCCAAGCATCTCCATACATACTGGAAGCAAGCTATAATCTAAAGGTAACTCCCCTTCACCTATTTAGCTTCTCACAGCAGATTCCACCATGGAAGTGATTACAATCTCATCATAGGGAATAACTACACCCACCTGCCAAGGCACTCAAAACCACAGCCCGACAAATTTGACACACAACCTTAACTAGCACATAACACTTATATTTGTGAATGCAATTCTCTTTATTAGTGCTCTTTCTTTTTAGTATTGGCTTTGAATTACTTTTTAGTGTCTTTTTTCTTCCATCTGCAGAACTCCCTTTACTATTCTTTATGGGGATGATCTGGTGGATATGAATTCACTCAGCTTCTATTTCTCTGGGAGTGTCTTTTGCAACCTCATTCCAGAAGTATAATTTTGCTGGGTATAGTATTCTTGGTTGACAATTTCTTTTTTCAGCAATTTAAATATATAATTACATTGCCTTCTGAACTCCAATATTTCTAAGAAAAAAAATGGCACTTAATTTTATTGGAGATCCTTTATGTAACTGCTTCTTTCTTACTGCTTTCAAGACTTTCTCTTTAGCCTTATTTTTAGAAAGGCTGACCATGTCTTAGTGTAGATTTCTTTGAGTCTATCCTGCTTAGAGTTCTTTGAATTTCTTGCAAGTGCTGATTCATGTGTTTCATCATATTGGGGAAACTTTCTGTTATTATTTCTTCAAATATTCTTTCTGTCCATTTCTCTCTCTCTCTCATCTCCTTGTGGAATTCCTATGATGCATATATTAGGTCTCATAATGTTATTTTATTATTGTGAGGTGCCATCAAATCAGCTCCAACTCAGCAACCCTATAGACCACAGAACAAAACACTGCCCGGTCCTCTACCAGCCTCACAATCCTTGCTATACCTGAGCCCATTATTGCAGCCACTGTGTCAATCCATTTCATTGAAAGACTTCCCCTTTTTCACTGACCTCTCACTTTACCAAGCATGATATCCTTCTCCAGGGAATGGTCCCTTCTGACAACATGACCAAAGTCCATGAGATGAAGTCTGGCCATTCTCATTTCCAAGGAGCATTCTGGCTGCACTTCATCCAGGACAGATTTGTTAGTTCCTCTGGCAGTCCATAGTACTTTCAGCATTCTTCACCAATATAACAACTCAAAAGCATCAAATCTCCTTCAGTCTTCCTTATTCATTATTCAGCTTTCACATGCATATGAGGTGATTGAAAATACCATGGCTTAGGTTAGGAAGGGAGTACGTTAGATTGTATCCTTTCACCATACTTATTCAATCTGTATGCTGAGCAAATAATCTGAGAAGGTAGGCTATATGAAGACGAACACAGCATCAGGATTGGAGGAAGATTAATGACTTGTATATGCAGATGACACAACATTGCTTGCTGCAAGTGAAGATGACTTGAAGCACTTACTGATAAAGATTAAAGACTACAGGCTGCAGTATGGATTACACCTTAACATAAAACCAAACCAAACCAAACTCACTGCCATCGAGTTGGATCCAACTCATAGTGACCCCTCCTTGGGTTTCTGAGGCAGTATCACTACAGAAGTAGATTGCCCAATCTTCCTTCCAAGGAGTGGTGGGTGGGTTTGAACTGCCAGCCTTCTGGTTAGCAGTCAAATGCCTTAAGCACTACACCACCTCAACATAAAGAAAATGAAAATCCTCACAACTGGACCACTAAGCAGCATCACGATTAATGAAGAAAAGGTTGAAGTTGTCAAAAATTTCATATTACTTCATTCCACAATCAACACCATGGAAATAGGGGTCAAGAAATCAGACTATGTATTACACTGGGCAAATATGCTGTAAAAGACCTCTTTAAAGTGCCAAAGAGCAAAGATGTCTCTTGGAAGACTAAGGTGCACCTAACCCAAGGTCTCTTAATGTTGTCTCCTAATTCCATTAAACTGTGCTCAGCCTTCTTGAGCTTCCTATCTTGTTGCTCTTCAGCTTCCATAATTTCAACTATCTTATCCTTTAATTTGCTGGTTATTTTTTGGTCTGATTTAATCTGTTGTTAAATCATTCCATTGTGTTTCTTATTTCTTTTATTGCCCCTGTCAGTTGAAATATTTCTTTTTGTTTCTTTTTATCTCTTTTTCAGACCCTCATTTTTGTTATGCATTGTTTTCATTACTTCTTTTAGATCTTTGTCTCTTTTTCTTTAATATGTTAATGTTTAACATTGTTGTATAATATTCTTCTATTCTTTTCATTATTCTGTCTTCCACAGATGTGTTTTTATTCCCTTCCTCATGTTCAGTTGGATGGGTCATTGTTTCTTTTTTCTTTGTGTGCCTTGTGATTTTTTTTTTTGTTGTTGTTGTTGGGGCACTGAAATTTTTAAAGTTGTTAAATTCCTCAATTCTCCATAGTATTTGGTGTTTTATTGGACAATCTACTTATGTAGTGATACTGCCTCAGAAACCCAAGGAGAGGTCACTATGAGTCAGATCCTACTTGACAGCAGTGAGTGAATTCCTGAAAAACAAAACAAAAAACTCTTGCATGAGCAGAGCCTTTGGCCTTTTCTTACCACTTCCTCTCCCTCTCTGCAACAGCTCTATCTCTACTCCTGGTTTAATATGAATTTGAAAGTTCCAGATCTCAGTTTTCAACTCAGTATCACCCAAGCTCACCAGAGGATAGGCTGTATCCAATCTGTCCACCAGCAAGTACTGCCACTCAGGCAAAATATCACACACTAATCAATCTGTCCACAAGGGAGTGAGGTTCTCTCTCTCTCTCTCTCTCCAATCTCAATCCCTCCCTCCTTCCTTCTAGCTCTCCCTCTCCCTCTCTCTCTCTTTCTCTCTTGTTACTACTACTTTCCCTTCTCTGTTTCTGCAACCTTATTTTATTGGAAAACCCACACCCAGTGAGCTCCCATTGGGGCTGATTATTTCCCTCTGCTTTTGCCTAAGCCTTCCTTCCCTGCTCTGTGAAGGCTGCTTATAGCTTAACTGGCATTCAAGGGAATCACAGGCAGACTCTCCTCTGTTTTAGGAAGAAGAGGGGTTGGCACTCCCAGAGGGACCTCTGAGAGATCTGTCTTATTGGTTTCAGAGCCCCAGTGGCCCTGAGGTTGTTAGGGAAGCAATAAGTGGTGATTCACTTCCTGGTTCCACTGTAGGTAACATTCTGTAAAAGTGTGTATCAGTCCAGCACCTAACAGTTACAAGGTTAGGGAGGGGATGTCATGCTCCAATTGGACCCCCATGGAAGTCTTCCTTGTGTCTATCAGAGTGCTCCGCTCCATAGTATGTTGGCTTTTGGTGTAGGACCCACTCAAAAAATTTGTTTCTTTGCATACTATGGCCTCAGTGCCAACAAAAAGGAGCAAACATACCCAAACTGACCCCTAGGGAAGTCTGCCCTGTTGGTTTCAGAGACCTGAGCTATAAGGTGTACAGGAAGGCAGGTAGAATGTTAACTATGGCAGCAGACTCCACTGCAGTGCACCTTCTGTAATAATTTGCAGCAACCTGGTAGCTCCCTGTGACCGGATGGGTAAGCTCTAATAGCATACTTAGGGAAGTCTGCCTTGTTGCTATCAGAGTCCCCTCGATAGATTGTTGGCTGTGAGTTCAGCCTCTACTCAAGACTATTTACTAGCACACAGCAGCCTCAGACAGTAGTCTTCAGTGCCAACTGGAAGGGGGGATAATACATACCCAAAATGAAACCCAGGGAAGTCTGTTCTGTTTGTTTTAGAGACCTGAGCTATGGGGTATGCAGGGAGGCAGGTAGAGTGCTACCTATAGGAACAAACTCCACTGCAGGGGCTTTAAGAAACTATTTGCAGCAGCCTGACAACCAACAGTTTCCAGATGGGGGAAGGGATGTCACACTGTACTAAGATCCCCAGTGAGGTCTGCCTTGTTGCTGGATGAGACCTCTTCATCCCCAGACTTTGTTGGCTGGGAGTAGCTGCTGCTCAAAATTCATCCTTGTTACCAAAAAAAAAAAAAAAAAAAAAAAATCCTAGTCAGCAATCCTTGGTGCTGAACAGAAGAGGGGATCAGATAGACCTGAAGTGACTCCAAAGCAACTCTGTCCTATTGGTTACAGAGCTATGGACTGTGCAGGGAGGCAGGTAGTGTTGATTTTGGAATAGGATTAGGTATGTAATAATATTTACCTTTGTCGCCTTTCACTCTTATGCTCCCTTAGTGTTTTCCTTTGCTGCCATCATTTTGTTCTGACTTCTGCTTTATTGTATATTCCCTTGCCTTTCACTCAGGTTGATATGTATGTATCCACAGGTTGGTGATTTACCCTCCCTTCCCCTCTCACCCCTGGTAACCTTCAAAGAATGGTTCTTTTTGTGTGTAAACATTTTCTTGACTTTTTGCAGTACTGATATTATACAATATTTGTCCTTTTGTGATTGACTAATTTCACAATCCTAATATCCTCTAGGTTCATCCATGTTATGAGATATTTCCTTCATCATTATTCTTTAACGTTGAGGAGTATTAATCCACTCATCCATTGATGGGCACTTAGGTTGTTTCCACCATTTCACTATTGTGAACAATGCTGCAGTGGACATTGGTGTGCAGATATCTGTCTGTGTCAAGCCTCTTATTTCTGTAGGATATATAACTGGTAGCAGGATTGCTGGATCATATGGTATTCCTATTTTCAACTTTTAAGGAGGTGTTACATTGTTTTCCACAGTGGTGCACAGTCTTAACAGTCCTGCCAGCAGTGAGATGGATTGACACAGTGGCTGCAACAATGGGCACAGGTATAGCAAGGATTGTGAGGCTGCCCCAGGACCAGGCAGTGTTTCATTCTGTTGTACATAGGGTCACTATGAGTCGGGGCTGACTTGACATTACCTAACAACAACAACCAGCAGTGTATGAGGGTTCCAATAATTCTACACACTCACTAGCTTTTGTTGTTATTGAACTTTGCTATTACTGCTGGGGTGAGATGATATCTCATTGTTGTTTTGATTTGCATCTTTCTAATTGCTAATGTTCATGAGCATTTCCTCTGTTGGCTCCCTTTATGTTCTCTTTAATGAAATGTTTATTTAAGTCCTATTTTGATTTTTTAATTGGATGGTTTGCTTTTCTTCTTGTTGATTATTGAAGTTTTCTATAATTTTTAGAGAATAGGCCCTTCTCCAATATGTTGTTGCCAAAATTTTTTCCCTAGTCTGTGGGTTTACTTTTCACTCTTTTGGTGAAATCTTTGATGCATATAAATGTTACTTTTTAGAAGGCCTCAGTTGTCTAGTTTTGTCTTCTGCTGTTGCTGTGTTGTTGTTGTTGTTATTGTTGTTAGGTGCTTTTGAGTCATCTCCAACTCACAGCAATCCTATGTATAACAGAACAAAACACTGCCTGGTCCTGTGCCAGCCTCACAATCCTTGCTATGCCTGAGCCCATTATTGCAACCATTGTGTTAATCCATCGTGTTGAGGGCCTTCCCCTTTTTCATTGACCCTACACTTTACCAAGCAGGATAGCCTTGTCCAGGGAATGGTCCCTTCTGACAACATGACCAAAGTAGGTGAAAGGAAGTTTGGCCATTCTCACTTCCAAGCAGTGTTCCAGCTGTACTTCTTCCAGGACAAATTTGTTAGTTCTTCTGGCAGTCCATGATACTTTCAGTATTCTTCTCCAACACCACAATTCAAGAATATCAACTCTTTTTCGGTCTTCCTTACTCATTGTCCAGTTCTCACATGTATATGAGGCAATTGAAAATACCATGGCTCGGGTTGTTGTTGTTGTTGTTATGTGCCGTCAAGTCAGACCTGACTCACTGTGACCCCTCCTTGGGTTTCTAAGGCAGTATCACTATGGAAGTAGATTGCCCCATCTTCCTTCCGAGGAGTGGCTGGTGGGTTTGAACCACCAGCCATCTGGTTAGCAGTCAAGTGCCTTGGCACTACGCTACCAGAATACCTCGGGTTAGGCACACATTAGTCTTCAAGGAGACATCTTTCCTCTTCAGCACTTTAAAGAGGTCTTCTGCAGCAGATTTGCCCAGTGAAATACATCATCTTATGTCTTGACTGCTGCATCCATTGGTGTTGACTGTCGATTTAAGTAATATGAAATGTTTGACAGCCTCAATCTCTTTTCCGTTTATCGTACTGCTTATAGGTACAGTTGTGAGAATTTTTGTTTTCTTTATGTTGCGATGTAATCTATACTGCAGACTATAGTCTTCAATCTTCATCAGTAAGTGCTTCAACTCATCCTCACGCAGTTGTGTTATTTGCATATTGCAGGTTGTTAATGATTCTTCCTCCAATCCTGATGGCAAGCTCTTCTTCATATATTTCAGAATATTTGCTCAGCATACAGATTGAATAAGTATGGTGAAAGGAAACAACCCTGACACACTCCCTTCCTGATTTTAAACCATCCAGTATCCCCTTATTCTGTTTGATTGACAACCTCCTGGTCTATGTAGAGGTTCCTCATGAGCACAATTAAATATTCTGAATTTCCAATTCTTCTCAGTGTTACCCATAACTTGTTATGAGCCACACAATCGAATGCTTTTGCAGTCAATAAAACACAAGGAAACGTCCTTTATGGTATTCTTTCTTTCACCCACAATCCATCTAACATCAGCAATGATATCCCTTATTCCATGTCCTCTTCTGAATCCAGCTTGCATTTCTGGAATTTCTCTGTTAATATAGTGCTGCAACCATTTTTGAATTATCTTCAGTAAGATTTTACTTGCGTGTGATATTAATGATATTTTTTGATAATTTCCACATTCTTTTGGATCATCTTTCTTTGGAATGGGTACAAATATGGTCTCTTCCAGTCAGTTGGCCAGGTAGCTGTCTTCCAAATTTCTTGGTGTAACCAAGTGAGTGCCTCCAGCACAGCATCCATTTGTTGAAACATCTCAGTGGGTATTCCATCAATTCCTGGAGCCTTGTTTTTCGCCAATTCCTTCAGTGCAGTTTTGACTTCTTCATTCAATACTATTGATTCTTGATCATATGCCACCTCCAGAAATGGATGAACATCAACCCATTCTTTTTGATACAGTGTCTCTGTGTATTCTTTCTATCTTCTTTTGATCCTTCCCACACCATTCAATATTTTGCCCACAGAAACTTCCAATATTGCAATTCAAGGCTTACATTTTTTCTTCAGTTCTTTCAGCTTGAGAAATACCGAGTGTGTTCTTACTTTTCAGTTTTCTAACTCCAGGTCTTTGCTCATTTCATTATAATAATTGACTTTGTCTTCTCAAGCTGCTGTTTGAAATCTGTTCAGCTCTTTTACCTTGTCATTTCTTCCATTTGTTTAGCTATTCTCTGTTCAAGGGCAAGTTTCAGAGTCTCTTCTGACATCCATTTTGGTCTTTTCTTCCTTTCTTGTTTTTTAATGACCTTTTACTTTCTTCATGGATGATGTTCTTGATGTAATCCCACAACTTCTCTGGCTTTCAGTCATTGGTATTCAATGCATCAAATCTATTCTTTAGATGGTCTCTAATTTCAGGCAGGATATAATCAAGGTCACACTTTGGCTCTCATGGACTTGTTTTAATTGTCTTCAACTTCAGTTGATGATCTGTTCCACAGTCAGCTCCTGGCCTTCTTCTGGCTGAGGACATTGAGCTTCTCTATCGCCTCTTGCCACAGATGTAGTCAATCTGATTCCTGTGTACTCTGGTGAAGTCCATGTGTACAGCTGCCATTTGCGTTGTCGAAAAAGATGTTTGCAAGAAATAAGTCATTGGTCTTACAAAATTCTATCATGCTATCTCTAGCATTATTTCTATCACCAAGGCCATATTTTCCAACTACCAGTGATTCTTCTTTGTTTCCAACTTTTGCATTCCAATCACCAGTGATAATCAACATATCTTGATTGCATGTTTGGTCAATTTCAGACTACAGAAGTTGGTAAAAATCTTCCATTTCCTCATCTTTGGCTTTGGTTGGTGCGTAGATTTGAATAATAGTAGTATTAACTGGTCTTTCTTGTAGGCGTATGGATATTATCCTATCACTGATGGCATTGTACTTGAGGATAAATCTTGAAACATTCTTTGTGACAATGAATGCTACACCATTCATATTCAATTTGTCATTCCCAACATACTAGATCATATGGTTGTCTGATTCAAAATGGCCAAAACCAGCCCATTGCAGCTCACTAATGCCTAGGATATCAATCTTTACATGTTCCATTTCATTTTTGACAACTTCCACTTTTCCTAGGTTCATACTTCGTACATTCCATGTTCTATTAATGGATGTTTGTAGCTATTTCTACTCATTTTGATTCATGCCACATCAGCAAATGGAGGTCCCAAAAGCTTTACTCCATCCACATCATTAAGGTCAGCTCTACTCTGAGGAGGCAGCTCTCCCCAGTCTCATTTTGAGTGCTTTCCGACCTGAGGGACTCATCTTCTAGCACTGTATTGGACAATGTTTCAGGTCTATTCGTAAAGTTTTCCAGTAATATATCAGACAGTGTTTCACTGCTATTTATAAGGTTTTCACTGGCCAATTCTTTGAGAAATGCATGATCTCTTTCTTCTTCCAAGTCTGTCTTAGTCTGGAAGCCCTGCTGAAACCTGTCCACCATGGGTGACCCTGCTCATATTTGAAATATCACTA
Organism: Orycteropus afer afer; assembly: GCF_000298275.1. Lineage (NCBI taxonomy): Eukaryota > Metazoa > Chordata > Mammalia > Tubulidentata > Orycteropodidae > Orycteropus > Orycteropus afer. The sequence continues at coordinate 4,786,142 of NW_006921641.1, read as the reverse complement.
GCACAGCCTCCAGCCTCACAGCAACATGGAAACCACCACAGTATGACAAACTGACAGACAAGTGGTGGCTGTTTGTGTATTTTTAGTTATAATTGATAGTGTATTTGTTCCATGTATTAGGGTCCCTAAGTTTGTCCCTAGTTTTTCTTTGATGATCTGTATGGTTTTAGGTTTTACATTAGGTTTATGATCCATCTTGAGCTAATTTTTGTATATGGTGAGAGATGTGGATCCTGTTTCATTTTTTCTGCAAACAGATATCCAGTTTTGCCAACACCAAAGGAGTTCTCTCTTCCCAATTTAATGGGTTTAGGTCCTTTGGTAAAGGTCGGTTGTCCGTAGGTGGATGGATTTAATCTTGGGTTCTCAATTCTGTTCCACTGGTCTATGTGTCTGTCATTGTACCAATACCAGGCTGTTTTGACTAATGCAGCTGTATAGTAGGTTTTGAAATCAGGAAGTGTGAAGTCTCCTACTTTGTTCTTCTTTAGTACTGTTTTGTTTATCCAGGATCTTTTTCTTTTCCATAAAAAGTTAGTGGTTAATTTTTCCATCTCTTTAAAGAATGATGATGGAATCAGGATTGGGATTGCATTATATCTGCAGATTGCTTTAGATAGTATTGATATTTTCACAATGTGAAGTCTTGCGGTCAATGAACAAGGCATATCCTTTCCTTTACGTAGGTCTCTTTTGGTTTCTTGTAGTAGTGTCTTTTGTAGTTTTCTTTGTATAGGTTTTTGTGACACTGGTTAGATTTATACTGAGTACTTCAGCCTTTGGGTGGCTATTGAAAATGGCATTGTTTTCTTGATTTCCTTTCCAGCGTTCTCTTTGTTAGGGTAGAAAAATCCAACCGATCTGGTACTTTGCCACTTTGCTGAATCCTTTTATTAGTTCCACTGGTTTTCTTGCTGAAACTCAGGGATTTTCTATGTATAGAATCATATCATCTTCAATAGTAATAGTTTTACTTCTTCTTTGCCAATGGGGATGCCTTTTACTTCTTTCTTGCCTTATTGCTCTGGCTAGGATCTCCAATATAATACTGAATAAGAGTGGTAATAAAGGGTATATTTGTCTGATTCCCATTCGCAAGAGGAATGTTTTCAATCTCTCTCCACTGACTAAAATGTTGACCATTAGTTTCATTTATAAGTTGTTAATTAATACTGAAGAATTTCCTTTTTATTCCTATTTAACTGAGTGTTTTTATCAAGAATGGGTGTTGGAATTTGTCAAATGCCTTTTTTGCATCAATTGATACTATCATGTAGTTCTTTTACTTTGTTTATTTATGTGATGCATTACATTGATTGCTTTTCTAACATTCAACCATCCTTCAATACATGGTATGAATACCTCCTGGTCATGATTTTCTTTTTTAAAAAAAATGGGTGCTATAGGAGCTCTGGTAGCATAGTGCCTAAGGCATTTGACTTCTAACCAGAAGGCTGGTGGTTCAAATCCACCAGCCACTACTCAGAAGGAAGTTTGGGCAATCTACTTCTGTAGTAATACCACCTTGGAAACTCAAGGAGGGGTCGCTATGAGTCGAGTTCAACCTGACGGCAATGAGTTTGGTTTGATTCTAGTTGGGTTCTGTTAGCTAGATTGTGTTGTGAATTTTTGCCCCTTTGTTCATGAAGGATCTTGGTTTATGACTTTCTTTCTTGTGGTGTCTTTGTCTGGTTTTGGTATTAGAGTTATGGTTGCTTCATAGAATTTGTTTGAGAGCACTCCATCCTTTTTATGTTCTGGAATAGTTTGCATATCATTGGTGTCAGCTCTTCTCTGAATGCTTGGTAGAACTCACCAGTAAAGCATGAGGGCCAGGACTTTTTTGTTGGGGGTTTTATATGACCTGTTCAATTATGTTGTTTAGATCTTTTGTATTTTTCATTTGACTTTATTTCTAGTTTTTCTGCCCTTCATTGAAAGTGGTGTGTTAAAGTCTTCTACTATTGTTGTGGAGTTGTCTTTTTCTCTTCAATTCTATTAATGTTTGCTTTATATATTTGAGGATTTTATTATGGTTATATCCTTTTGCTGGATTGGCCCTTTATTATATAATGTTCTTTCTTGTCTCTTTTGCTGGTTTTTGCCTGAAAGTCTATTTTACCAGAAATTAATAATGTCACTCCTATTCTTTTTGGTTGCCATTTGTTTGATTTATGTTTGGTCCATCCTTTGATTTTTTATTTTTGTCTTTGCTCCTAATGTATGCCTCTTGTAGACAGCATGTGATGGGTCATATTTTCTTATCCATTCCACTACTCTCTGTCTCTTTACTGGTGCATTTAATCTATTTATGTTCCATATAATTACAAGTGAGTATGAATTTACTGTCATTTTGCTGTGGGATTGTGTGTGTGTGTGTGTATGATTTTGATAGATATTTTTGTTCCATATATTTTTCTGTGCTGAGTTCATCTTTTTAATGCATTTTCTTATCATTTCCTTCATTGCTATTGTTTTAGTGTTTACTAAGACTATAATTTTCTTCTTTTATATTTTGGTGAGAGGTTTATTAATTTTCTTTGAGGTTGCCCTGTAATCTATTATTATTTTCCAAAGTTTAAAAAAGCCCATTCTGTCTTAATATCATCTTGACTTCTTCCATTTGTAAGTTCTATAACTACATCATTTATTCCTTCTTTTTACTTTGTAGTTGCATCCTTTACAAATTGACATCACTGGTTCCCTATTATCAGTCATGTAGGTCTATTTATTTATTTATTTTGATACTTCATATCTGGGCTGATTTCCAGATGGTATTTTTGTCTGCCATTGTTATTTATTTCTGAAATTTTAGTATTAACTTTCTGGATTTCTATTTGCTATTTTTAATGTTTCTAATTTTCCATTTGTCTTGTCAATTTGTCCTTGGACTGTTCTCCTAAATTCTTCTAGCTTTGTGACTGTGTTTTCTTTGATATTGTCTTTGTTTCCTTCATCTCTTCCTTAAACTGCTGACAGGACCTAAGTATAAATCTTCTGAATTCCCTATGAGGTAGTTCCAACAACATTTTTCCTTCCAGGAGATTTTCTGGCCCTGTTTTGATCACTTGTTTGAGCTATTGTGTTTTTGTGTGTGTATGATTTTAACTTGGTCTCTTGTCTCTGAGACATCATGGTGTTATTGTATTAATTTGTTGCTGTATGTTAGTTTGCTTCTACCTGATTTTTTGTTTTGTTTTGTTTTAATATATCTGGGCAATGGAGTGGGCATACTACTCTGGTCACTAATTAGTCTGCATTGGGTCACTGACCACCAGTCTCCAGATGGATTTGGTAGCAGGTGGGAGTGTGAGCATAAGCCTCTGATCACTGGTCATGCAGAGCAGCTTTGGACAGGCAGGGCATGTGTTGGGTGTCATCTGTCATGTCATGTCATATCATCTGGAGTGGGTGGTGGCATTGTCCAGTGGATGAGGTATGGTGAGTATGGCTGGATAGTGTCACTGGATCCCAGATGTTGGGAAAAATATTTTTAAAGGGTGGGAAGAGTCAAAAAAAAAGAAAAAGAAAAGAAAAGAAAAGAAAAAAAGGAGGGAAGCAAAGGGAAGACTTAAGAATAAATTTTAAAAATTAAAATGAGACCAAAAAGAAAAAGAAACAACTAAATGCAGCTCAGTGTTGGTGCAAACACTAGTTGCCAAACATGGCGTGCTGAGAATGCTGCACTTGCTCCATGGGAGCACACACTGCTGAACACTGCCTGGTAATGGGGTAGAGGGGCCATGCCTCTGATCACTGGGAGGTTGTGCAAGGTAAGACGCAGATCACACCTTTCTCATTAATGATCATCGATGTGGGTGTTGGTGCAGTCCTGGGCTAGTAGAACTGGTTATCTGGTTCCTGCTCTAATCAGAATGTTGTTTGCAATAATTCAAAATGGCTGAGCTGTACAGGTTGGCTGTTCATAGTTCTGTATGCCATTTCAGATCCTCTCTTATTGCTTTTTAGTAAGCTTTGAAGTCAAGAAATGAATGTTTTTCTACTTTGTTGTTCTTCAGGATTGTTTTTGCCATTCTGAGTCCCTTGAAATTCCGTATTAATTTTAGAACCAATTTGTTAATTTATACATAGAAGTCAACTGATATTCTTATAGGAATTGTGTTGAAATTATAGATTAGTTGAGGGAGTACTGTCATATTAATAATGTTAAGTCTTCCAATCCATGAACATGAGATATTTTTCCATTTATTTAGGTTCTTTAATCTTTAATTTCTCTTAAGGAGCTCTGGTAGCGTAGTGCCTAAGGCACTTTACTGCTAACCAGAAGGCTGGAGGTTCAAATACACCAGCCACTCCTCGGAAGGAAGGTTGGGCAATCTACTTCCGTAGTGATACTACCTCGGAAACCCAAGGAGAGGTCGCTATGAGTCGGGGCTGACTCGATGGCACATAACAACAACAACAATTTCTCTTAACAATGTTTTGCAGCTTTATGAGTATTACTTTTTCTGTTAAATTTATTCCTAAGTACATTATACTTATTTATGTTATTGTTAATGGAATTATTTTGTTTCATTTTCAGAATGTTCAATTCTAGTGTATAGAAATACAGTGGATTTTTTTGTATTGATGATATATCCTGCAACCTTGCTGAATTTATTTATTATTTCCAATAGTAGTCAGTGTATTCCTTAGGATTTTCTACACACAAGATCATGTCATCTATGAATACAGACAATTTTATTCTTCCTTTCCAATCTGGATAGTGTTTTTTGCCTAATTTCCTTGTCTAGAACTCCTCTAAAGTTTTAAATAGAAGTGGTGAGAGTGGACATCTTTGTTTTGTTCCTGATATCAGAGGGAAAACATTCACCATCACTCTTAATAGTATCCAGTTTATTGCTGAAATTTTAAGCTCTAATCTTATCTCCATGAACAGAGTAAGTATAGGAGTTTTATGGTACATACTTGATAATTCCAATATCCAATGTACATATGGGTCTATTTTTCTGCTAGTTCTATTTTATATTACTTTATTTCTTGGTGCATCTCATTGTATCTGATTGTTTTCAGGCTTTTCTTTTTTTAAATTACTTACAGAAATAATCTGAGGCTTAAGATAGTATTATCTTCATTCAGAGAGAATTTTTTCATAAGGTACCTGTGGGCCTAGCTGTTAGAACAAAGGCTTGAGGTTTTGTAAATCACCAAGTGACCCACCAGCCGCAGGGATCCAGGTGAGGAGAGAAAACTCACACATGCCCAAAGCAGCAGGGTGGAAGAGCAGGAAAAAGAGGATTAAAAGCCAGGAACCCTGACAGAGAAGCAGTAAGCTGCAGGGATCCAGGTGAGGAGAGGGAAATCAGGCATGTCCAAAGCAGCAGGGCAGGAGAGCAGGAGAAAGGGGATTAAAAGGCCTAGGAATTTATACAGAGGAGGAGCAGCTGCAGGGACACCGGTGTGTTAGATTGGGTTCTCTAGAGAAACACAAAAAAACAGCAAAGTATATATATATAGAGAGAGAGAGAGAGAGAGAGAGAGAGAGAGAGAGAGTGACCCGGCCCACAGGTCAATCAATGGAGACCCTGAGGGAGGGAGTGAGGAAGATGGGACAGAAGACACGAGAAATGGAGACAAGACAGGAATTCTGATCAAGTCTCAGCTTTATTAGATTCAGAGCGAAGTATATATACTAAAAGTGACGTTTTTCAAAAGGCAGTTACATAAGGTGGTGTTGGAC
>NW_006921641.1:4756375-4774581 GCF_000298275.1 Orycteropus afer afer | reverse complement strand
AAGGCAAACATGGGTATATGGGTGGATAGATGGGTGGACAGGTTGAACTATTAGGTATGTCTATGAAATGGGGAGTGTGTCCAAGAACATGTATAGGGTTGGCAGACAATGGTCCTATAAGTTTATGTGAATGACCAGAATTCTCAGGTGTATAGTAGAGCTGACAAGGGGCAAGGTTGTGGTCACTGCTTAGTCACAGCCAGCTACCCAGAGAGACTAAGTAGTTGAACCTGTGGGCTTGGGACCATAGTCACAGGGGACATCAAGCTCAATTGGCATAATATACTACAGAAAACATTGTTCCACCTCCTACTTTGGCAAGTAGCAACTGGGATCTTAAAAGCTACCAAGCTGCCATTTAGATGCAACGATGGGTCTTTCCTCATCCAGAGAAAAGAAGAATGAAGAAAACCAAAATTCATGGAAACAATTAGTCCTAATGACTGGTACTCCATCCGATCTGCAGCCTATGCGACTATGAGACCAGAAGAACTAGATGGTGCCTGGCTACCACTGTCATCCACTTGAAAGGGGATCTGTGTAGGAGATCCTGGATAGAGAGGGAGAACAATATGGAACAAAACTCCAAAGCATTTGGAGAAAACAAAAAAGGGGGGGGGGACCAGTTTTGCTGGTCCAATAGAGCCTGGTGGAACCACTGAGACTATGGCCCCTAGTTGCCCTTCAGGAATTGAACACACACCCTTGGTTTCCAACAAAACAAAAGACAGGCATATGAGTTGAACATTTACCTCAGATGAATACACTCCTTGGAGAGAACAATCCTGGGAGAAAGAAGGGCTGCTAATGCACAGTGAGACAGCTCAGGGGGTAGGAATGCATGGAGAGATGGACACTGGGAAGAGGTAACTATGGGGAGGAAGTGGAAGGGGAGCTGTTGCATTGTGGTAAACTGTCATCAATGTCATGAGACAAAGTGTATGTGAACTGCTGTAGGGAAAGTGAATTTGCTCTGTAAATCTTCACCCAAATCACAATTAAAAAAAAGAGAGAGAGAGAGAGAGAGATTTGGAAGACAGCTACCTGGCCAACTGACTGGAAGAGATCCATATTTGTACCCATTCCAAAGAAAGGTTATCCCACAGATTTTGGAAATTATAGAACAATATCATTAATATCACATGCAAGTAAGATCTTACTGATGATAATTCAAAAACTGGTGCAGCAGTATATTGACAGAGAACTCCCAGAGGTTCAAGCCGGATTCAGAAGAGAATGTGGAACAAGGGATATCATAGCTGTTGTCAGATGGATCTTGGCTCAAGGCAAAGAATACCAGAAAGATGTTTACTTGTGTTTTATTGACTATGCAAAGGCATTTGATTGTGTGGATCATGACAAGTTATGGATAACATTGAGAAGAATGGGAATTCCCGAGCACTTGATTGTACTCATGAGTAACCTGTACCTTGACCAGGAGGCTGTTGTTCAAATGGAACAAGGGGACACTGCATGGTTTAAAATCAGGAAGGGAGTGTGTCAGGGTTGGATTTGTTTCCCATACTTATTCAATCTATATGCTGAGCAAATAATCCAAGAAGCTGGACTATATAAAGAAAAATGTGGCATCAGGATTGGAGGAAGAATCATTAACAACCTGAGATACGCACACAATACAACTTTGCTTGCTGCAAGTGAGGATGACTTGAGGCACTTACTGATGAAGGTTAAAGAATACAGTCTGCAGTATGGATTACATCTCAATATAAAGAAAACAAAAATCCTCACATCTGGACCAATGAGCAGCATCACAATAAATGGAGAGATGATTGAGGCTGTCAAAGAATTCATGTTGCTTGGTTCTACAATTGATGCCAATGGAAGCAGCAGTCAGGACATTAGGTGATGTGTAGCACTGGAAAGTTCAACAGCGAAGGAACTGTTTCAAGTGCTGAGGAGCAAGGATGTCTCCTTGAGGACTAGGGTGCGGCGCAGCTGACAGAAACCATGATATTTCCAATCACCTCATATGCATGTGAGAGCTGGACAATGAATAAGGAAGATCGAAGAAGAGTTGATGCTTTTGAGTTGTGGTCCTGGTGAAGAATGCTGAAAGTACCATGGAGTGCTAAAAGAACTAACAGATCTGTCCTGGAGGAAGTGCACCCAAAATGCTCCTTGGAAGCAAGAATGGCCAGACTTCATCTCACCTATTTTGGTCATGTTGTCAGAAGAGACCATTCCTTGGAGAAGGATGTCATTCTTGGTAGGGTGGGGGGGTCGATGAAAGACAGGGAGGCCTTCAATGAGATGGATTGACACGGTGGCTGCAATGATGGGCTCAAGTATAGCAGGGATCGTGGAGCTGGCACAGGATTGGGCAGTGTTTCGTTCTGCTGTGCATGGGGTTACTAGGAGTCAGAAACAACTCAATGGCACCTAACAACAACAACAACAAAGTGACCCACCAAAGTATAGTCTATATCGTCCCTTCCCAGGGCACATAAATTTAAGGTCTCAGTCCTGAGCAGGAAGTATTTCAACAGTTTTTCCACATTCAGAGCATTCTAGACTCCAACCCTTATCTCTGTCAAAAGTGTAACTCAACCTTTCAGTATTTTATCTGGAAAGTGCAATACCTCCAAGGCAAAAACATGTGTGAATGGTGCAGCCCTTGAAGATTTCAAACTCTAACTCCAATTCTTCTCTTCTCCCCACTAAATTGCCAAAGGTATAGCTCTGTCCCAATAGTTGAATACCTCCAGGAGAGAAGCAACTGAGACTCATCTCTGAATTCTCTTCCTCAAGCTGATCTCAATCTGGTAATACTTCACTATTGTTTCCCTTCATTGATCTTTTTAAGATATTTTCAGTGTCCAGATTTTTAGATGTCTTCAGTGGGAGGCTTCTTAACAAATCTAGAAGATTCCAATTTTTATTTTAGTAACACTGCTCTCTGAGTAGTAGATAAAGGACATTGCACTTCATAAATGTAGTTCTAATTAATGAAGAAGGAATGGCAGAATTTGAATATCATTATTTTGCAAGAATGAAGTAAGGACTCTAGACATTGAATTGGTAGCTGTTAATAGCACAAAAGGAGGAGCAACCAGACATTACAAGTTACTTAATGGAAAAATACAATGCCACTTACAAAGTAGTTGTCCCCCCCAAAAAAAAAAATCAAACTTGAATATAATCAAGTCTCTAAATCCATCTACCAATATATAGAAAACAATGAGGACAAAGGGATGTTATGAACTATACCATGGGTATGCAATAAGCAAAATCAGGGGCAAAAATCAATTTATTTAACAAATAAATTAGAAAAGAATAAGAGGAGGGGAAAATCTAGAGATTAAAACAGATTTATGAAACATATCAACCAATCACAATTCATAGATATTATATGGGCCTTGACTTTTAAAAAACTGTTAAAAGTATGACATTAATGATATAATTAAGAATTCGACACTGACTCAAAAACATCTGATGACATTTTAAAAATATTAGATTTTTAAGTGTTATAATACTATTGTGTTATGGTTACCAGAAAGGGAAGAGTAGGAAGTATATGGAGGTGTAGCTACATAAAATATGTCTGTTGTATGGTGGATGGGTAAATGAATAATTGGGGAGCAAGAATGCAGACAAGGAGACCATTTAGGAGTCTTTTGTAGTGTCCAAGTGAGAAGTGATGGTAGCCTTAGCTAAAATGATGGAGCAAAGTGCATGGATGCCTGAGTCAGGGAAAGGGAAGAACGAAGTTGACTTCCAAGTTTCTAATTTGAATAACTGGGTAGATGCAGTGCCACTTACTGACACAGGAGAAACGCAATGATGGGAACTAGGAAGGACAAGTAAGGGAGGATAGTTAATGATGATTTTTGTTGACATTTTTGACATTTTGACCTTCAGATTTCTGAGATATATATGAATATGTGAAGTGAATCATTGTGAAAGAGAGATCATGTCATTTGTGATGGAATTATATTCATGAAAAGATGATCTTTAAATCTAGGGGAATTAATGAAGTAAGTCAAGGAGAGTATATAAAGGCAAACACTTATAGAACCCTAATATATAAAGTGGAGTCCCTGGGTGGTATAAATTGTTAACAGACTCGCTGTTCACAAAAATTTGGTCAAGTATATCCAGAGGTGCCTAGGAAGAAAGAACTAGCCATCCACTACTAGAAAATCAGTCATTAAAAAAATTCTGTGGGACACAGTTCTACCGTAATGCACATGGGGTCATCATGAATTGAAATGAACTTGACAACTGAGTTTTTATTTTAATATATCAGGCACTTAATACAGTTGCAGTGTTGATGGAGAATCCAAAAACTCAATGGTAAATTCTGTGATAAAATATGTGTATAGTAGTATATTGGCTGGGGGTGGGAGGCAGAATTCCTCTGTACTCTAGCTCCCCAATGAGTCACAGAGGATAGACTATGAATAAGCTTCAACAAATTTACACTGATTGATGCCTGGAATATTGTCCAAAAGAGAACTTTTCAACTTCCTCAAAGAAAATCACCATTTATACTGATAACATCTTTATTAAAGCATCGTCTTTTCAAAGACCAAATTTAAAGAGTTTCAGACACTGAGTAAAATGTGATGTCCCGCATTTAGGTGCCCGCAGTATCAGAAACAGATGGAGCCTAAAACTGCTGGTCAGAACAACCATGAGTGAAATAAGCTTCAATTTTCCCTGGTCGAAGGAACCTGGAACATCCAAGCAGTCTAAGAGGAAAGGCCTGGCGCACAACACATTGTCACTGGTTCACAAGGCTTATTTGTGCAACCCTGAAAACCCTTCAAGTTTTCTTCCACCCTGAATGCAGTCTGTGAGTGAGCGCCAGTTTATAGGCACAGCTGATTCCAATCTTTTCTTGTCATGTTCTAATGTTTTATGATGTGTTGAGAAAAAGCCTGGCAAAAAAGACTGTATAAATGCTTTTTATTATTTTATTATTTGTTTGTAATGTATTGGGATAGAGGATGTGTGTAACCTGATCAACCCAGTAAAATTTTTAATCCTTTCTATTTTTATGGGCTTCCAGGAAAAGTTCCATTTAGTGGAAATATAATAACTTTCAGAACTAATTCCTAAACATCTTACCAACATGTTACCAAAGATGAGGCCCTGAAATACCTGTCACGGCTCTCAATCCCTTTAAAAGTTTTCCTTTTTTTTTTTGAAAGTGATGTATTTGAATATTGGGAAACTGAGATTTGAGCATGGAGGGGTTGCAGAGAGTGTGTGTGTCTGGGTGTGGAAGATATGAGAGGTAAGACTTACTGTTAAAGCCATTCCAATATTCTGTTAAAATGTCAATAGTACCTAAAGTGATCTATAGATACAATGTAATCCAGACCCTAATATCAACAACATTCTTTACTGAAATGGAAAAACATCACCAACTTTATATGGAAAGGAAAGAGGCCCCAAGTAGCCAAAGCAATATTGAAGAACAAAGTAAGAGGCCTCACACTCCCTGATCTCAAACATACTACACAGCCACAGTAGTCAAAACAGTCTGATACTGGTTCAGTTACAGGCACGTAGACCAAAGGAAGAGAATTGAGAACCCAAAAGTAAATCCATCCATCTATGAGCAGCTGATTTTTAACAAAGGATCAAAGTCCACTCAATGAGGAAGAAACAGTCTCTTTCACAAACAATGTTTGCAAAACTGGATATCCATCTGCAGAAAAATTAAACAGGATCCATACCTAACATGATACACAAAAACTAACTCAAAATGGATCAAAGACCTAAAAGTTAAAGCTAAAACTATAAAGTTCCTGGATGATAGTATAGGACAAAACTATGGGACCTAATTTTTTTCAGTAATAGAATGCCAAACACAAATGCACAAGCAACAGAAGACAAATTAGATAACTAAGTCCTCCTTAAAATTAAATACTTATGCTCCTCAAAAGACTTCATCAAAAGAGTAAAACGAGAACCTGCAGATTGGGGGGGGCAGGCAGAATATGATATTCTCTGAAATATATAGAAAACTTTCACAATTGAACAATAAAAAGGCAAACAATCCAATTAATAAATGGACAAATGACATGAACAGACACTTCACCAAAGAGGATATTCAAGCAGCCAACCAACAAATGAAAATATGCTTGCAATTATTAAATTAGAAAGATGCAAATCAAAACTACATTGAGATACGATCTCAGTTCTTCAAAAAAGTTATGGATTTAAAAAAAGAAAAACCTACAGAAAACAGCAAGTGCTGGTGAGATTTTGTGGAGAGTGGAACCCTTGTACACTGCTGGTGGGATTGTAAAATAGTACAATCATTATGGAAAATTACATGGTGCTTCCTCAAAAACCTAGAAATAGAAATACCTTAAGATCCAACAATCTCATGCCTAGATGTATATCCTAGAGAACTAATATCAGTGTCATGAACAGACATATACATACCTGTGTTCATTGCAGCATTACTCACAATAGCAAAAATATGGAAAAAACCTAAGTTCCAATCAACAGATGAATGCATAAACAAAATATGGTGTATACATACAAAGAAATACTATGCAGCTTTAAAGAATAATGATGAGTGCATGAAACATTTTATAACATGGATGAATCTAGAGGACATTATGCTGAGTGAAATAAGTATTGTATAATACCATAGTTATTAAAAGATAAAAATAGACATTCATACAGAAATCAACATATTTTGGTGGTTACCAGGGATGGGAGGGAGAGGGAAGGGGATTCACTTCCAGCTTACCTGTCCTGACTAACTTTCTTATCTTTACTTTAAGGTAAATGGCAATAGACACTTTTTATTTTTGGTGATGGGAAAGGCAACACTGAATGTGAAGTGTGCACAACTTAATCAAGGTAAATGATAATAAGAAGAAATGCAGAAGATTAAGGGATCTTATTGGTAAATGCTATAACATATACAGTTTGTCATTAATAGCAGTAACAACCAAAAATTATGTGAGTGACTATATAAACCAAAACCAAACTCACTGCCATCGAGTCAATTCCAACTCACAGCGATCCCATTGCATTTCCGAGACAGCAAATCTTCACAGAAGTAGATTGTCTTATCCTCCTTCTGTGGAGCAACTGGTGGGTTTCAACCACCAACCTTCTGTTTAGTAGTCAAATGCCTTAGAAATTGCGCCACCAGATATATATGCATATATATGGATAGCAAAATATATGTGTATATATTTGTGTATATATAAAGATGTATCTTTAGGCATAGATACATGCATGTTTGTGTGTGCTGCACAAATATATAAATGTATTCATGCATTTAGTAAAGCACATAGGGGCACAGTCACAGATCCCTTCCAGACCAACCATCTCGCAGGATTGGTTTACTGGGTTTGAAGGCTTAGGTTTATAGTCTCAGGGGACATCTCAGTCAGTCAATTGTCACAACATAATCAATAAAGTGTATTTCTATACCCTAGGAGCTCTGGTGGTGTAGTGCCTAAGGCATTTGACTGCTAATCAGAAGGCTGGTGGTTCAAACCCACCAGCCACTCCTTAGAAGGAAGATTGGGCAATCTACTTCCATACTGATACTGCCTAGGAAACCCAAGGAGGGGTTGGATCTGACTCAATGGCAGTGAGTTTGTTTTTAGCTTTTTTTAAGTTTGATAAGTAGTATATGAGGTCTTAAAAGCTTGGGATACAGCTATTGGTCTCAACTCGTCTGGAACAAAAGAGGAAGAAAGAAACCAAAAATTCAAAGAAGAAACTAGTCTATAGTACCAATTGCCAACATGGACCATGACCTTTCCTACCCAGAGACCAGAACTAGATGTTACCCTGAGACCACTATCAGAGCCACAATATGTGGTCCTGGATAGAATGGGAGAAAAATGTAGACTAAAACTCAAATTCCTAAAAAAAAAAAAAAAGGCCAGACTTATTGCACCAGCAAAGGCTAGAGGAACTCCCTAGACTACAGCCCTCAGATCCTGTTTAAACTTTAAACTGAAACTACTCCTGGAGGTCATCTTTCAGCTAAATAGCAGATTGACTCATAAAATAAACAATATCACTCACAAGTACTGTGTTCCTTTAAAAAAAAACAAAATCATATATGTGAGACCAAATGATCAATATTTACCCTGAGGCAAAGATAAGAAGGTTAGGCAGGACAGGAAAACTGGATTAATTGGAGTGGGAACAACCAGAACCGAAATAATGAGAATGTTGACACAATGTAGAAAATGTATACTATGTCACTGAACAATATGTATAGCAATTGTTAAGTGGAAACCTAATTGTCTGCAAACCTGGACCAAAAACTCAATAATTTTTTTTAAGTGCTATTTTGCAGGGTCTTTAGCCAAGCAAAACTAGATTTGCTTTCTACCAAATCTCTCAAAATAGTAATCACAGCTAAACTCACAATCTCATTTGGTCCTCATGATAACCCTATGAAGTAGGTATAAAGCCAAGCCAAAACCCACTGTCATCAAGTCAATCTGACTCATAGTGACCCTATAGGACAGAGTAGCGCTGCCTCATAGGATTTCCAAAGCTATAAATCTATAAGGAAGCAAACTGTCTCATTTTTCTCTTGTGGAGTGGCTGGTAGGTTCAAATCACTGATACTTTGGTTAGCAGTCAAATGTTTTAACCACTGTGCCATCAAAATCCTTTGAAGTAGGTATGTTGTTGTTGTTGTTTTGCCATCGAGTCGGCCCTGACTCATAGCGACCCCTCCTTGGGTTTCCGAGGCAGTATCACTATGGAAGTAGGATTGCCCAACCTTCCTTCTGAGGAGTGGCTGGTGGGTTTGAACCGCCAGCCTTCTGGTGAGCAGTCAAGTGCCTTAGGCACTATGCTACCAGAGCTCCACATATTAAAAGTCCACTTTACTGATGAGGAACTAAGGCTGAGAGAAGTTAAAGTGACTTGCCCAGGGCCATATGGCTTCATGGGCAGAAGTTTTGACCTGGTTCCTTCTGACCTCCATGTCTACTTTGATCCCTACCCTACTCATAGAGCAATCTCTGGAATAGAAGTTTGCTTCCAGTTATAAACATCTCATATTTCTGTTCAAAGAGTCTGGGAACCAAAGGAGAGGAATTTGAGAGCAACACACACAAGAATTGTGACATCCCTCATGTATAGCATCATCAGTCTTGTGGTTCTCACCTTGTTTCCACCTCATTCCCATGCCAGTTGATGTACACATGTTATCACTTGGCCAGCATAGGAACACCCATCTGTAATTCCACTTCTTCCTTTCTCACTTAAAGAAAAGAATATCAGAATCCAGGTAAGAAGGATACTAAAATTGCTTTAACTTATTTTTATGTAAGTCATTCACAAACACTCCATTATTAGTATTAAATTATTAATAGCACATATTACTTAAAATGTAGTTCCAAACTGTCACCAGAAGTGAAGGAATATACAGAGTCACTGTGCCAAAAATAATTGCTCAATGTACAACCATTTCAGGAGGTAGCATATGATCAAGAACCAATGGTGTTGAAGGAAGAAGTTCAAGCTGCATTGAAGGAATTAGTGAAGAACATGGTCCCAGGAATTGACGGAATACCCATTGAGATGGTTCAACAAATGGATGCTGAGCTGGAAGTGCTCATTCATTTATGCCAAGAAATTTGGAAGACAACTACCTGGCCAACCAACTGAAGAGATCCATATTTGTATTCATTCCAAAGAAAGGTGATCCAACTGAATTCAGAAATTATCGAATAATATCACACACATGTAAAATTTATTAATTATTATTTATTATTATTTAAATGTTAATGTTATTATTTTGTTAATTATTAATATCACACACAAGTAAAATTTTACTGAAAACAATTCAAAACAGTTGCAACAGTACATCCATATTTGCACCCATTCCAAAGAAAGGAGCCTTCACCAATTCCTTCAGTGCATCTTGGACTACTGAAATGGTTGAAACTCAAACAATTCTTTTTGGTACAATGACACTGTGTATTCCTTCCATCTTCTTTTAATGCTTCCTGCGTTGTTCAATATTTTTCCCAAAGAGTCCTTCAATATTGCAACTCAAGGCTTGAATTTTTTTTTTTCCCCAGTTCTTTCAGCTTGAGAAATGCCGAGCGTGTTCTTTTCTTTTTGTTTTTGAACTCCAGGTCTTTGCATATTTCATTATAATACTTCACTTTGTCTTCTCAAGCCATACTTTGAAATCTGTTCAGCACTTTTATTTCATCATTTCTTCCATTCACTTTAGCTACTTTCCATTCAAGAGCAAGCTTTAGAGTCTCTTCTGACATCCATTTTGACTGCAGAAATTGGTAAAAATCTTCAATTTCTTCTTCTTTGGCTTCAGTGGTTGGTGCATACATTTGAATAATAGTCATATTAACTGGTCTTCCTTGCAGGCATATGGATAATATACTATCACTGACAGCATTGTACTTCAGGATAGATCTTGAAATCTCTTTGACAAATGTGATACCATTCCTCTTCAGTTTGTCGTTCCTGACATAGTAGACCATGTGATTGCCTGATTCAAAATGACCAAAACTGAGAATGTAACTAGTTTGACAAAACAAAGTGTGTGTGATCTGTTGAATGTAAAGCGAATCTGCTTTGTAAAATTTCACTGAAATCACAACAAAAAGTTAAAAAAAAAAAAGGTACAGATCTCCCTAGACACTTTCCTGTTAATATGATTTATTTTATTACTTTATTTTAATTATTACTACTTTATTTATTGCTTTATTTCTTTCTTACTATGAGAGATACGACTCTAGTTTAGCTCTAAGTACTTTATTGCTTGCAGACACTAACATTGGAAGGGTCTGGGGCAAAGGTGCAAAATGTAAGTCCACATAATAGTTGACTAAATATTTTAAAGTTAAATATCAACCTAAAAATATGTTAAATAAAATATGCTCCATTCTCTTATCTTTAAAAAAAAAATGGCCAATACCAGTCTATTTTAGCTCACTTATTTAGTGCCTAGGATATCGCTCTTTTCACTTTTGACAACTTCCAATTCTCCTTGATGCATTCTTCATACATCCTTTAATAATCAGAACATGGAATGTACAAAGTATTTATCCTCAACATAATAAAGTCCATATATGAAAAACCCACAACTAATACACTCAATGGTGAAAGAGTAAAGGCCTTTCCCCTATGATCAGGAATAAAAGAAAGATGCCCAATTTTGCCACTTCTCTTAAACATAGAACTGAAAGTTCTAGCTAGAGCAATTGTTGTTGCTGTTGTTATATGCCATCGAGTCGGCCCCGACTCATAGCGACCCCTCCTTGGGTTTCCGATTAGGCAAGACAAAAAAAAAAAAAACCTGAAGTTCATCCAAATTAATAAGTAAGAAGTGAAATTATCTTTATTTGCTGATGACATGATCATATATATATATATATGTGTGTGTGTGTGTGTGTATAT
Organism: Orycteropus afer afer; assembly: GCF_000298275.1. Lineage (NCBI taxonomy): Eukaryota > Metazoa > Chordata > Mammalia > Tubulidentata > Orycteropodidae > Orycteropus > Orycteropus afer. Next base: position 4,763,181 of record NW_006921641.1, on the reverse strand, counting down.
ATATATATATATATATGCTGAAAAGTCCATTTTAAAAAGATATAACTAATAAATACACTTAGCAAAGTTGAAGAATACAAGTCAGTTGTGTTTCTACACACTTGTCGTGCTTGTTGTTGTTATTAGGTGCCGTCAAGTCAGTGCTGACTCATAGCAACCTTATGTACAACAGAACAAAACATTGCCCAGTCCTGTGGCCAGCCTCACAGTCCTTGCTATACCTTTGCAGCCACTGTGTCAATCCATCTCATTGAGGGTCTTCTGCTTTTTCATTGACCCTCCACTTTACTGAGCATTCTCCAGGGAATGGTTCCTTCTGACAACATGACCAAAGTAAGTCAGACGAATCTGGCCATTCTCACTTCCAAGGAGCATTCCTGCTGCACTTCTTCCAGGACAGATTTGTTAGTTCTTCTGGCAGCCCATGGTACAGCCATGAGTCAACACCACAACTCAAAAACATCAACTCTTCTTTGGTCTTCCTTATTCATTGTCCAGCTCTCACATACATATGAGGCTATTGAAAATACCATGGCTTGGGCTGGGCGCACCTTAGTCTTCAAAGAGACAGCTTTGCTCTTCAGAACTTTAAAGAGGTCTTTTGCAGCACATTTGCCCAGAGCAATACATTGTCTGATGCCTTGACTGCTGTTTCCATTGGTGTTGATTGTGAAACCAAGTAATATGAAATCTTTGACAACTTCAGTCTTTTCTCCATTTATTATGATGCTGCTTATCGGTCCAATTGTGAGGATTTTTGTTTTCTTTATGTTGAGATGTAATCCATATTGCAGACTGAAGTGCTTCATCAGGAAGTGCTTCAAGTCATCTTTATCAGGAAGTGCTTCAAGTCATCTTCACTTTCAGCAAGCAAAGTTGTGTCATTTGCATATCACAGGTTGTTAATGGGTCTTCCACCAATCCTGATGCCACATTCCTTTTCATATAGCCCAGCTTCTCATATTATTTGCTCAGCATATAGATTGAATAAGTATGGTGAAAGGATACAACCCTGATGCACTCCCTTCTTGATTTTAAACCATGCGGTATCCCCTTGTTCTGTTCGAATGACATCCTCCTGGTCTATGTACAGATTCCTCATAAGCACAATTAAGTGTTCTGGAATTCCTATTCTTCTCAATGTGTATTCTGAGTATGGACTTGAGCACAGTGGGTTCTGGTATTTTATCTTTTGAATGCTATTGTAAATGGATGAATTTTTTAATTTTCTTTTTGGATTGTTAATTGCTAGAGTATATATATAATATAAATATTATATATAATATAGGTAATATATATTACATGTTGTTGTTGTTATGTGCCTTTGAATCAGACCCAATTCATAGTGACCCCTACTTGGGTTTCTGAGGCAGTATCACTATGGAAGTAGATTGCCCAACCTTCCTTCTGAGGAGTAGCTGGTGGGTTTGAACTGCCAGCCTTCTAGTTAGCAGTCAAGCACCTTAGGCACTATGCTACCAGAGCTCCCATATATTACATATATTTTATATGTATATATATATATGTGTGTGTGTGTGTGTGTGTGTGTGTGTATAAAGTCCACATAATAGTTGATTAAATATTTTAAAGTTATATATCAACCTAAAAACATGTTAAATAAAATATGCTCTCTCGCTCGCTCTCGCTCTCTCTCTCTCTCTCTCTCTCTCTCTCTCTATATATATATATATAATTGTATTTAAAAATTCATCCATTTACAATAACATTCAAAAGAATAAAATACCAGAACCCCTTGTGCTCAAGTCCATTCCTGAGTCATAGTGACCTTACAGGACAGAGTAGAACTGCCCTATAGGGTTTCCAAGGCTATAAATCTTTATGGAAGTAGACTGTCACAGCTTTTACCAGTGGAACAGCTTGTGGATTTTTTTTGGTTAGTAGCTGAGCATGTTTAATCACTGCACTGCCAGGTCTCCTCTAAAAGAATAAAATACTTATGAATAAATTTAACCAAGAAGATAAAAGGCTTGTACCTTAAACACTAGAAACATTGCTAAAAGAAATTAAAGAAAATCTAAATAAAGAGAAAGACATCTTGTGTTCATGAATTGGAAGACTTATTAAGATGACAGTATCACCCAAAGTGACCTACAGATTCAATGCAATCTATCAAATATCAATGGCATTATATATATATATATATGTATAAATCTACCCAAAACTTCATATGGAATTTCAAGGGACTCCAAAAGGTCATATCAATCTATTTTTAATTTTACTTCAAATCTACAGTAATCAAACCAGTGTGACACTATCATAAATACAGATAAAGACCAATGGAATAAAAAGGGAGCCCAGAAATAAACCTTCATGTATATGGTCTATTAATTTTTACAAGGTGCCTAGACTAGTCAATGAGGAATGGACAGTCTTTTCAACAAATGTTATTGGGGAAACTGGACAGCCACATGAAAAAGAATGAAATTAGAACCCTCCTTGACACAATATATAAAAGTTAACTCAAAATAAATCAAAGACCTAAATGTAGGCGCTAAAACTAGAAAAGTCTTAGAAGAAAACATAGGGGTAAATCTTCGCAATTTTGATTTGACAATGAACCTTAGATATGACACCAAAATCACAAGCAACAAGTGAAAAAAAAAAAGTTAAATTAGACTTCATCAAAACTAAAATTTTGTGCATCAAAAGACACTATGAAGAGAATGGAAGGTCAATCCATAGAATGGGATAAAATACTTGTAAATCATATATCACTGAAGAATTAATATCCAGAATATATAAATAATTCCTACAATTCAAAATAAAAAGAAATGTTGTAATGTGCAAAGGAGTTGAATAGACATTCTCCAAGGAAGATATACAAATAACCAATAAGCACATGAAAAGATGCTGAACATCATTAATCATTATTGAAATTAAAATCAGAACCACAATGAGATACCCCTTCTCACCCACAGTTGTTGTTAGGTGCCATCCAGTCAGCATAGCAACCTTATGTACAACAGAACGAAACACTGCTCAGTGCTGTGTCAGATCCACAATCCTTGCTACACCTGAGCCCATCATTACAGCCACTATGCCAATCCATCTCATTGAGGATCTTCCTCATTCTCATTGACCCACCACTTTACCAAGCATGATATCCTTCTCCAGGGAATGATCCTTTCTGACAACATGACCAAAGTAGGTCAAATGGAGTCTGACCAGTCTCACTTCCAAGGAGTACTCTGGCTGCACTTCTTGAGGACAGATTTGTTAGTTCTTCTAGCAGCCCATGGTATTTTCAGTAATCTTCGCCAACACCACAACTCAAGAGCATCAACTCTTCTTTGGTCTTCCTTATTCATTGCCCAGTTCTCACATGCATATGAAAAAAAAAAAAAAAAAAAACCACTGCTGTTGAATCAATTTGACTCATAGTGACCCCTCTTTGGGTTTCCGAGGCAGTATCCCTGCAGAAGTAGATTGCCCAATCTTCCTTCCATGGAGTGGCTGCTGGGTTTGAACTGCCAGTCTTCTGGTTAGTAGTCAATGCCTTAGGCACTATGCCACACATGCATATGAGGCGATTGAAAAACACCACCTTAGTCTTCAAGGAGACATCTTTGCTCTTCAGCACTCAAAAGATTTGCCCAGTGCAATACGTCTCACACCCACTAGGGTGACTATTAACAAAATTAAAAACTATAACAAGTGCTAGAGAGGATATAGAGATATTGTAACCCACATATATTGCTAGTAGGGATGTAAAACAATGCAGCCACTATCAAAATCAGTTTGGAGGTACCTCAAAGAATTAAACATAGATTATTATTTGACCCAGATATTCTATTCATAGTTATATATTCAAAAAATTAAAAGCAGGAACCCAAGCAGATACTTGTACACCAATGTTCATAGAAGCATTATTCACAACAGCCAAAAAGCATAAATAGCCCAAACATCCATCAACAGATGAATGGATAAACAAAATGTAGTACATCTACACCATGGGATGGTACTCAGCCATAAAAAGGAATGAAATTCTGATACATGACACAGCATGGATGAACCATGGAAACATTACTGTAAGTAAAGTTAACCTGACACAAAAGGACAAATATTGTATGATTTTACTTATATGAAATATCTAGAGAAGGCGGCGGTTCAAACCCACCAGCCACTCCTCGGAAGGAAGGTTGGGCAATCCTACTTCTGTAGTGATACTGCCTCAGAAACCCAAGGAAGGATCGCTATGAGTCGGGGCCAACTCGAAGGCAAATAACAACAACAACAAAGGCAACTCATAGAGACAAAAGGTAAATTAGGGATTTCCAGGGACTAGGAGCAAGGGTAATTGAGAATAATTGCTTAATGGCTACTAAATTTCTGTTTGAGGTGCTGTAAAAAGGATAAGCTCTGGTAGCGTAGTGCCTAAGGCATTTGGCTGCTAACCAGAAGGATGGTGGTTCAAACCCACCAGCCACTCCTCAGAAGGAAAGCTAGGCATTCTACTTCCGTAATGATACTGCCTCGGAAACCCAAGGAGGGGTCACTATGAGTCGGGTCTGACTCCACGCCAATGGTTGCCTTGCCTTACCTTGCAAAGAGGATAAAAAAGTAAATCTTCACACACCAACTGCATCATGCAGAAATCTCAGTGTCCTACTATTTTGTTCCCAATGATAAGGATATAACAAATCCCCAATTTCCCCTTCCCTATTTAGCTTTGACACCAATCAAACATGTAGTACCTCTCTCCGTGATCCTATCCACCCAGACCTAGGTCAGATCTCACAAGAAAAAAGGATACTATCCTTCAGACTGCCAAATAGGCAGACACCAGCTGCAAGCTTGGGACTTCACAGGACAGCTTTACTCTTGACTTGCTGGCCACAAACATGGGGTTTTCCACTATGCCTTCAAAGTGACAGCTGCAAGCTCAGGGGCCTCCCGAGGCTCCCTCACTTTCACATCCTGGCTCCCACTATTACTTTTGGCTCAGTAATTTACTGAAACAACTTACAGAACTCACAGAAAGCACTTACAATTACAGATTTATCATAGCAAAAGGATCAGCATAAAGAAGAAACACATGGGACAAGCTTCTGGAGGATACCTCATATTCAGTTCCCATTGCCAAAAGGGGCATGTGACCCTCACATATGTATCAGTATCTTTCACCAAATAGGAAATTCTTGGAACTTACGTGTCCAGAGCTTTTGTTGGCTTCATTGCATAGTCATGATTGTTGTTGTTGATATGTGCCATCGAGTCGGACCCGACTTATAGCGACCCCTCCTTGGGTTTCCGAGGCAGTATCACTACGGAAGTAAATTGCCCCATCCTCCTTCCGAGGAGTGGCTGATGGGTTTGAACCGCCAGCCTTCTGGTTAGCAGCCAAATGCCTTAGGCACTATGCTACCAGAGCTCCCTAGTCATGATTAGGGCCTCCTTTATTATGTTTGATGGATTGAATCATGAACTCTCCTTTACTGAAGCTAGCTGACCACATAGTCTTTTGGCCTGGTCAATGTTCATTTTCACCAATCTTCAAGTGTTATCTGGAGGTTTTAAATAATAAAGCCATCTCAATTACTCAGAAAATTCTAAGCATTATCTCTCTGGAACCAAAGACAAAGGCCAAATTGAGTTCTTTGCCTCACCGGTGATGAAAAGTTTTAGAAATAGACAGTGATGATTGCACAACAATGTGAATGTAATTTTGTTGTTGTTGTTGTTATGTGCCGTCGAGTCAAACCCGATTCATAGCGACCCCTCCTTGGGTTTCCAAGGCAGTATCACTACAGAAGTAGGATTGCCCAACCTTCCTTCCGAGGAGTGGCTGGTGGGTTTGAACGGCCAACTGTCTGTTTAGCAGGCAAGTGTCTTAGCCACTATGCTACCAGAGCTCCCAATGAATGTAATTAGTGTCTCTTAATTGTACACTCAAAAAATGGTTAAAACGGCAAACTTTATGTTATGTATATTTTACCACAATAAAAAACATAAAGAAAAAAGGAGTCAAAGTCATGAAAATCTAGGAAAGACCTAAGAAGCTGATATAGACTGCAGGAGACTAAGAAGATGTGACCACTAAATTGCCATATGGTAGCCTGCATTGGATCCTAGAACAGAAAAAAGGACACTAATAGAAAAACTGGCAAAATCTGAATAAATACTGCAGTTTATTTTATAGTATTGAACCAGTGTTAAAGGGCCCTGATGGTGCAGTGGTTAAGGGCTCAATTGCTAACCAAAAAGGTCAGTGGTTTGAACCTATCAGCTGCTATGTGAGGAAGATGTGGCAATCTGCTTCCATAAAGACTACAGCTTTGGAAACTATGGGGTAGTTCTACTCTGCCCTATAGGGTCACTGAGACAGAATTGATTCAACACAGTGAGTTTCAGTTTTGATGTCAATGTTGACTTCATTGTTTTGATAAACGTACCTTGGTTATGTAAGATGATAATGTTGTTGTTACTTTTTGTGGAGTAGGCTCCAGCTTTTAGCAATCTTATGTACAACAGAATGAAACACTGCCCAGTCCTGTGCTACCCTCAAAGTCATTGTTATGTTTGAGTCTACTTGTGCAGCCACCAGGTCAATCCATCACATGGAGGGTTTCTCTCATTTTTTGATGACCCTCTACTTTAGAAAACATAATGTCCTTTTCTATCAATTGGTGTTTCCTAATGACATGTAGCATAGTGCCCAAGGCACTTGACTGCTAACCAGAAGGTTGGTGGTTCAAACCCATCAGCCACTCCTTGGAAGGAAGGTTGGGCAATCTACTTCCATAGTGATACTGCCTCGGAAACCCAAGGAGGGGTCGCTATGAGTC
>NW_006921641.1:4748238-4756060 GCF_000298275.1 Orycteropus afer afer | reverse complement strand
CCTCAGAAACCCAAGGAGGGGTCACTATGAGTCAGGTCCAACTCGACAGCATATAACAACAACAACAATTGTGCTCATAAGGAACCTGTACATAGACCAAGAGGCTGTCATTCAAACAGAACAAGGGGGTACTTTGTGCTTTAAAGTTAGAAAAGTGTGCATCAGGGTTGTATCCTTTCACCATACTTATTTAGTCTGCATACTAAGCAAATAATCCAAGAAGCGGGACCATATGAAAAAGAACATGGCATCAGCATTGGAGCAAGACTCATTAACAGTCTGCGATATGCAGATGATACAACCTAACATGCTGAAAGTGAAGAAGACTTGAAGCAATTACTGATGAAGATCAAAGACTACAGCCCTCATTGTGGATTATGTTGATAAAGGGGGAAAAAAAGTCCTCATAATTAGACCAAAAAGCAATATCATTGATAAATGGAGAAAATGCTAAGGTTGTCAAGGATTTCATTTTACTTGAATCCATAATCGACACACATGAAAGCAGCAGTCAAGAAATCAAACAACTACTTCATTGGGTAAAACTGCTGCAAAAGACCTCTTAAAAGTGTTTTAAAAAAAAAGATGCTACCTTGAGGACTAACGTGTACCTGACCCAGACCATGTTTTCAATAAAAAGTACAAGTGAAAGCTGTACAATGAATAAGGAAGACCGAAGAAGAACTGGCAAAAAATACTGAGTATACCATGGATTGCCAGAAGAACTGACAAATCTGTCTTGGAAGAAGTACAGGCAGAATGCTTCCCAGAAGTGAGTACAGTGAGACTTCATCTCAATGACTTTGGACATGTTATCAGGAAAGATTAGTCCCTGGAGAAGGACATCATGGTTGGTAGAGTAGAGGATCAGTGAGAGGATCAGTGATAGACTGACACAGTGGCCGCGACAGTGAGCTCAAACATAAAAACAATTGTGCACAGGACCAGGCAGTGTTTTGTTCTGTTGTGCCTGGGGTTATTATGAGTTGGAACTGACTTGACAGCACCTGACAACATCAACAACAACATATTGTGAGGGGACACAATCCAATCCATAGCAAAATTCATGCTCTGCTTTAACAAGAACCAAAATTTCTTTCATAATCTGCATTTTTTTTTCTTCTTCTTTAATGCTATGCTTCTCTTCCTAAATATTAAGCTAAATATTGGTAACCTTGAATCTATCAAGCTTGAGTGGAAAAGCCATGTTCCAAAATTGATTTAAGGGTTCCTCAATTAGGATTAGAGGTCTAGAAGTAACTGGATTTTTCCAGCTTTTCAATGTCCCAAATTTCTGGAGTGTCTCTAGTCCTTTATTTCTGGATACCCCAACCAATTCTATCATAATCTCATCTCTTTCTTGTAATACCTTCCCAAATACAGCAAAATAATATCAACATCCAGTAACACTTTAATTCTTTCTAATCACTTTCCCCAGAGTTGCTGGCTCAGTAGACCCATAGTCTCCTGTCTGGTTATTATAGTGCAGTGTAGTAAATTACTTAGTATGGCTTTTCTACCCATAATTCATTGTAAACTCAGTGGTGGAATGAGCAACTGAGGAGCTCCTGATTGTAAATGTTATCCACCTGGGTTATTTCTGTTGGGCATGGCACAACACAATGTCATGGGAGGCTCACCCTCAGGTGCTTAGAATTCAGTTGTTATGATTGGTTGGTTTGGCCACTCTGCCAAGCTCAAAAGGAGGCCTCCTAGAGGCAGAACTCTCTCTGACTGCTGGTTGAGGAAGATGTCCTGCTGAAAGAGATATGCGCTCCTGAAAGAGACAGGTGCTGCTGGGAAAGAGACACAAGAGACATGCATTGCTGAGTGAGACACCAAGGAACACGCACTGCTGGGAAAGAAACTGTGAAAGACTGTTGGCTGAGGGACGGTGGGCTGAAAGAGAGACTGAGTGTTTTTCCTGAACTTGAATTGTAGCCTGGTGCTTCCCTAATAAATCCCATAACCTGATAGTTCTGTGTGGCCACTGCAGCAAATTATCGAACCCAGGAGAGAGGTGGTGGGTGCTTTGGGAGGAACGGTTGGAGAAAGGGCTAGAGGGAGGCAACATGTCTGGCCTCACAGGAATAGGCCTTGGGCTATTGATGGTGATTCTGCCTTCCTCTTGTGGGGTTCTAGGAGGTCAGAATATGTGGCCTCCTTGTCCTTTTTGCATATAGGAAACAATTTTACAAAATATTTGGCCACTGTAACATAGATCTGCCATCTTTCCAGCCTCAAATATCAGATCTTATATTCCAGAACTCAACTGCTAAGACAATGACACATAATTTAGGGTTTCATTACAGCAGTACCTTACTTCAACTTCTATAATGAAGGTTAAGCTATGTTGTTGTTATGTGCCGTGGAGTCGGACCCGACTCATAGTGACCTCTCCTTGGGTTTCTGAGCAGGTATCACTATGGAAGTAGATTGCCAAACCTTCCTTCCAAGGAGTGGCTGGTGGGTTTGAACCACCAGCCTTCTTGTTAGCAGTCAGGTGCCTTAGGCACTATGCTAACAGAACTCCTAACTATACTGCAGCCAAAAATGTTGTTGTTGTTGTTGTTATGTGTCGTGGAGTCGGCTCCGACTCATAGTGACCCCTCCTTGGGTTTCTGAGGCAGTATCACTACGGAAGTAGATTGCCCAACCTTCCTTCTGAGGAGAGGCTGGTGCAGGCAAAAATAAAATTCCCAAATCTCAGTGTTTTGATACATAAAACTCAATTCTTATTCATGTCACAGTCCAATTAGGGTCAAGCAGCTTTCTTCCAGGGGATAATTCAGGCTCTTTCCATGCTGTGGTGCAAAAGGGAAGGGGGGTGGAATGAGAAAGTATACTCATTCTCAACTATCTTAGTCTGGAAACTAAGCATAATTTCTGCTCACATTCTATGGACAAGAACTAGACATACTGTTCCATGTGGACTTAACAGACCTGGAAAACATAGGTCTGCTGTGGGCCCAAGAAGAGAAAATGAATTTGTGAGCATTTATCCAGTTTCTGACATACATAAACCCTCATCATAATACAATAACCTAGGTCCAAAGTATTCAATGACATAGAATTTAAGGTAGTCTTTCTGCAATGTTACATAAATGACAATAGTGAGTCTGAACAGCTAGCCAACTAGAAATTCCAGGGCTACAGCAGCGGAATCCAAATCTGTCCAGCCCTCAGCTGTTATTTGGCACCACCCGATGGCAGCTTAAATATTAATGGAGACTTTGAGAACAAGGTGGAGCAGAGAAAAGGAATCAATATCTAAATTCATGTTGTCACCAAACATATTGCCATGGAGTTGTGTTATATTTTGAAAATGTGATACCCATGATTCTGACTACTTTCTTTGTTTAGAGTCATGACTGAATAGATCATTTTTTCAAGTACAGACATATTTTGATGCTTAAATGACATTAGCAAATTAAAAACACCATGACAAGTCTGGAGTGAGGTTGTGGAAGAAAGAAACAGCCCTCTATTTTTGTGCCTGTAATGATATGTTTTTCTTATTTTTAAAGCTAAGCACTCTGCATGCTCATTTTGCACTCAGTCCCCCAAGTTATGTAGCCAGACCAAACTGGAGGTTGTCTTTCCAACAAATATTTCCAGTTTTCTCCTTAATTAATCCAGTTTTTGTTCACCTTCATTTTCCAAGGGATCATGTGCTTCAGGGGTGGTGATCTCCATTCTCAGTTCCAGACCCATGCTCATCACGGGTCAAAGTTAGTCCCTTCCCTGCTGCTCCCTAGTGAACATGATGTATCCTCCCTTCCTGTTCTATTTTACTCCAAGAGCATTTGTCACCACCTGACTCACTATGTATTTCACTCATTTGTTTCTTGTCTATTTCCTCCCATGTTTTTTGTCTGTTTTGTCATCTGCTGTTCCTTAACCCCTAGAGCAGAGTGTGACACATGGTAGGTTGTCTTAGTTTCCCAGTGCTGCTGTAATAGAAATACTGTAAATAGGTGGCTTTAAGAAACAGAATTTTCCCATAGTTCTGGAGGCTAAAAGTCTAAATCAGGGTGTCAACCATGTTGATTCTTTCTGCATAGATTGTTGTTGTTGTTGTTAATGTGCCATTGAGTCAGCCCCGACTCACAGTGACCCTCCTTGGGTTGCCAAGGCAGTATCACTATGGAAGTAGATTGCCCCATCTTCCTTCCGAGGAGTGGCTGATGTGTTTGAACCACCAGCCCTCTGGTTAGCAGTCAAGTGCCTTAGGCACTGTGCTACCAGAGGTCCACCAGAATTCCTTTGCATTCCTTGGCTTGTTGATCCTCACATGCTCTCTGTCTTCCTCCCTTGAATGCATATCTCTGTCTCTAACTTGCTCTTTTTTATAGCTCAGAGTGATTAAATCCAGAACTCACTGTACTCAAGTATAATCTAATTAACAGGACAAAGAAAACCTTATTTCCAAACAAGGTCACATCCACAGGTATAGGGTTAGAATTCCAACACATATTTTGAGGGACACAATTTTATCCATAACATGTTGTTGTTAGGTCCCATTGAGTCAGCTCCAACTCATAGAGACTCTATGTACAACAGATTGCAACACTGCCTGGTCCTGTGACATCTTCACAATACCTACTACACTTAAGCCCATTATTGCAACCACTGTGTCAATCCATAACATAGATACTCAATAAATGTTTGAAAAGTAGACAAATGAATTCATTACTTTTATCAATTACTTAGGACAAAGAGACATGAAGATATATATTCTAGATGGCTTCTGGGAAGATTTTTTATTTACTGATAAAGAAAGAAGAAACATAAGAGCAGGAATAGTCACTCTGCTTCTACTGGATGTTACCATATCTGCATTAAGGCCTAGACCTGTGGTAGCCCCTTACAATCACAAAAGGAGACTATAAAAGAGATCAAGTCAGCAGTAGAAAATGGCAGAGTGGAACACAGGAGAAAAAAATGGGTCCTTGATGACATCTTTGAATCACCTTGGCTTGGGGCTTCTTGTTATCTGAAGTAATAAATTGCTTTAGTGTTTTCAGCTAACACTGAATGCTTACAGCTGAAAACTGACACAGCCATAGTTCCCCCTGCTCCATTTGAAAAGATTCTTTGGAGTTAGACATTGCTCAGGGTTCCTGCATAATTCTCATGAGAATTAAAATGGTTAAAATCACAACCTGTGGAGACCAATCCTGGGTTCAAATTCCATCTCCATCACTTAGGAGATGTGGGACGTCAGGCAAATTGCTTAAATTTCATTATCTGTACAATTGAGATAATAATTGTTGCATGAAGTTGCAGTAAGGATCAAATTAGGTGTCATGTATAAAGCAACTAGCACAATCCTTGGCATAGGTGATCAGGAGATATTATTATTTTATACCTGGACTCAAGATAATCTGGTTCATGAAGACATAGGAACTGTCAGCCATAGACACACGTTCCCTCAAACTTCCATCATCAGATCCAAAAGAGAAAAGACAAAAAGAGCTTGAATAATGGGGCAAAGTGTAGCAGAGGCAAAATGGCAGACTACACAGACATGCTACCCTCTACAACAAAGACCCAAGAAACCAAGTGCAACAAATATAGATGATAAGGAAAGGATAAAGCAGATCAAATACCAATTAGAAGATGAAAACAGTAAACAAGGAGACATATGGAGAGGTGAATGGTCAACTGGCATGGAATAGCTTGGCCATTTTTAATTATTGTAAACAGCATTCCAATCAGGGCAGGAACAGAAAACTGGCTCTGCTGGCCAGGACTGCACCAGCATTCATACCAATGGCCAGTGACCAGAAAGGTATGATCTCTCTCTTACATTCCACACCCTCCCAGTGACCAGACATGTAGCCACCCCTGCCTCTACCCATGAGGCAGCTGGTGACACACCCCACCTGGTCAGCTATCCAGCCTGTCCTCCCCAAAACCCCCAACCTCCCTCTGCTCTACAACCTCAGTGGCCTGAAGTACATTCTCATAGAACAAATGAGGTGTGCACATGGACTCTGAAGTCAATAAGGTATATTGGGCAATGCGTGGACACCACCCCATGTTTGGAGGCATGTACTTCTACAAATTAGGCACTTTGCCCCCCACCACCTGCACAGCTGGCAGAGTATACCTCTGTGTAACAGGCACCCAAATCCCTGTTGCCTGTGTGGCCAGCAGAGCATACTGCTGCAGACTGGGTACCCCACCCCACCATCTCAGCTTTCTGTTTTTCTTCTCTTGTTTTTTTCTCACTTTTCTTTTTTTCCCTTCACTTGTTTTTTCATTATTTTCCTATTTCTTTCTTTTTTAATTTTCATTTTCTCTTTGGTTTTCCCCTTCCCCTGTTTTTTCTTTTTCTTTTTCTTTCTTCTTCCTTTCTTTTGTTTTTGTTTTTTGCTTATTTTTTTTTCTTTTAGTATCTTTTTGCTTTCTGCTGCAATTTTTTATTTTTATTTATTTATTTGTCCCACTTGGCAGAAAGCAGCAACTGCATCCACACTACACAGCCACATCTGCCCTTCCTGTAGCCCCACCCACTAGGAAAATGTTATCACCCCAATCCTTTACCACTTGATTAATGACAGAAGGCAGCCAACACCAATCCTGCCTGCCCTAAACTGCTTTACATTAACAGCAAACAGAGAAATGTGTACATTCTCCTATCCTCTACAACACACCAGGAGACAGGTGTTGTGTACCTAAGTGCTGCCAAACTAGCAAGCAGAGTAGCATATCCATCCTGTGCACTTGGACATATCAAAACAAAATAAAGCAAAATTCCTTCATGAAATATACCAATATACAATCAATCATCAATAAAATACAAATACAATAACACCACAATATTTTTGAACAATGGAACAACCTCAGTTCACACAAGGAAAGAAGATGAGGTGGTCAAAATACACAGCCAAAAAACCTTCTTGAGGAAGTAACAGTATTGGAACTATCTGACATGAAGTTCCAAAGAATTATATTTAGAGTTCATCAACAGATTAAGAAAGAAATCAAGAGAAACAGAAAAAAAAAATCAAGGAAAACACAGACAAACTCTAGAAGAATTGAGAAAAACAATACAAGAACAAATTGACAAAATAAATGGAAAATTAGAAAGCATACAAAAGCAGCCAATAGGAATCCAGAAGATTAATAGTAAAAATTCAGAAATAAGTAGTGCATCAGAAGGGCAAAGGGGTAGAACTAAATCAGTGGAAGATGTTGCTGTTGTTGTTGTTGTTAGATGCTGTTGAGTCGTCTCTGACTCATAACAACCCTATGCACAGCATAAGGAAACATCACCTGGTCCTGCAACAGCTCCGTGATCCTTGCTGTACTTAAGCCTATTGCCTTAGCCACTGTGTCAATCCATCAATGGAGACAGAACTAGGAAAAATTAATAGAAATCTCTCAATACTAATCTAGTAGAGGAAAAATAAAAATGAATGAAAAAAAAATGAGAAAGTCTAAGAATCATATGGAACACCATCAAGAGAAATAACATGTATGATCAGATTTCCAGAACAGGAAGAATCTGAGGAAAAAAAATAGCACCAAGAAATTGTGAAAGATTTATTGGAAGAAAAGTTCTCTAATATCATGAAAGACAAGATACACATTCAAGAAGATCAATGAACCTTGAATAGGATAGATGAAAAGAAAACCAAGATATACCATACTCAAACTTTCTAAAACCAAAGATAAAGAAATAATCCTGTCAGAGGCGGGGCAAGATGGCGGACTAAGCAGAAGGATTGCACAGACCCTCTTCAACAAAGAAAAGGGAAACCAATTAACACAGACACAGAAGATAATCTTGGACCCCTGAGCCTTGAAGGAA
>NW_006921641.1:4724611-4726444 GCF_000298275.1 Orycteropus afer afer | reverse complement strand
ACGCCCGTGCTTACCTTGCTCCCGGAGACCCAGTCCCTCTCGGGAGGGTAACAAGGGAAAGTGCTCAGTGCAGATCAGTGAGTAAGCACAAGCCCGCCCGTGCTTACCTCACTCCCGGGGACTAAGCACAAGCCCGCCCATGCTTACCTAGCTCCCAGAGACCCGGTCCCTCTCGGGCGAGATAAAAATACTAACCACCAAATTTACATGGAAAGGAAAGAGACTCCAGATAAGCAAAGCAATACTAAAGAAGAAAAACAAAGTAGGAAGCCTCACACTTCCTGATCTCTAAACCTCCTTTACAACCATGATAGTCAAAACACCCTGCTCTTGGTACAACAACAGATACACAGAGCAATGAAACAGAGCAGAAAGCCCAGAAGTAAATCAATTCATCTATGGACAGCTCATCTTTCACAAAGGACTGAAACCCATTAAATAGGGAAAATACAATCTCTCTAACATATTATGCTGGCCAAACTGGATATATATTTGCAGAAAAATAATACAGGATCCATATCTAATGCGATATAAAAAAATTAACTCCAGATGGATCAAAAACCTAATGTAAACCCTAAAACTATAAAGATCATTAAAGTAAAAATAGGGCCAAGCTCAGCAACCCTAATACATGGAATAAATAAACTATTAAACATAACCAAAAATGCATAAACAGTCAAAGACAAAATAGATGACTGGGACCTCATACAATTCATCTATTCAAAATAGATGAATAGGGACCTCATACAATTAAACATTTATGTGCATCAAAAGACTTTACCAAAAGAATAAAAAGAGAACCTCCAGACTGGGAAATAATTTTGGCAATAACATACCAGAAAGGGACTAACCCCTAAATATTCATAGGAAACTTCAATACCTCAACAACAAGAAGACAAAGAATCCAATTTAAAAACAGCCAGAGGATATGGATAGACACTTCACCAAAGAAGACACTCTGGTGGCCAACAAATACATGAAAAAATGCTCATGATCATTAATCATTAGAAAGATGCAAATCAAAACAACAACAAGATATCATCTCACCCCAGCATTAGTAACAAAGTTGTACAACAAATGCTGGTGAGGGTGTGGAGTGATCTGAAACCTTATACACTATTGGTGGAACTATAAAATGGTGCGATCACTGTTGAAAACTAAATGGCACTTCCTTAAAAGTTAGAAAGAGAAATACCATATAATCCAGCAATCCCACTACTAGTTATATATCCTAGAGAAATAAGAACCGTGACACAAATAGATATATGCACACCCATGTTTGTCACAGCACTGTTCACAACAGCAAAAAGATGGGAACAACCTGAGTGCCCATCAACAGATGACTAGATAAACAAACTGTGGTGCATACATGATGGAATAGTAGCAACCTTAAAGAATAACAAAGAATCTGTGAAACCCTTCATAACATAGATGAACCTGGAGGACACTATGCTGAGTGAAATTAGTTAATCACAGGACTAATATTGTATGAAACCACTACTATAAAAAGTCAATAAAAGGTTTACACACAGAGAGAAACATTAAGTTCACCAGGTTTGGGAGAGGAAATGAGGGTAAATTGCTAACTAGAGGGTAGACATGTGTAGTGCAGCGGATTACTTAATATGGCTCTGCTAGTCATGGTCTTTGTGACTCCCACCAGTTGGCTGGGTAGGATTATGGAAATATGAGGTACTTGTGGCCCACCAAGGGGATTGGATAGCTTGCTGATAACATAAATGTGTGGATCATGACAAATTATGGATAACATTGAGAAGAATGGGAATTCCCGAGCACTTGATTGTACTCATGAGGAATCTGTACCTTGACCAG
>NW_006921641.1:4715398-4723751 GCF_000298275.1 Orycteropus afer afer | reverse complement strand
ATGGTGGCTGCAATGATGAGCTCAAGTATATCAGGGATTGTGGGGCTGGCGTGGGATAGGGCAGTGTTTTGTTCTGTTGTGCATGGAGTCGCCATGAGTTGGAAACGACTCGATGGCACTTAACAACAACAACAACAACATAAATAAGATACCTGGCACTCTAGTAGGGGTGGAACCACACAAATAAGGTGTATGGAACCCTAACATGAAGATTGGTCAGTTTTGCCATCTCGCTATGCTTAAAAGGAGCCCTCTTAGAGGCAGAAGGGAAATCTCACTACCAACAAGAAAGAAGACCCAGGAATGGAGAGTGTTCTTTAATTTGAGATCCTTGCTCTCAATCTCCTTGACCCAGGAGATAGAGAGAACAGTAACACTTTGCTGAGATGGTGAAAGATGGTAGAAAGATGACAGCAGCAGATCCAACAGAACCAAGAGACCAGGATGAGGCAGAGAAGTGGGCTTCCTGGCCCAGGGAGCAAGAAACTAAGAGCCTTTGGGCAGGAGGGTTGCTGGCAAAGTAGGGTGCCTCTCTGGCACATCAGCAGAGCTAAAAAAGATTTGTAACACTTCCCTGAGCAGGGCAGAGCCCAAGGCCAGAGAAGCATGCCTATGACAGCCTGAGAAGAGGGTGTCCTGACTAAAGAATTGTATCCTGAGTGTTTCTGAACCTGCATTGTAACCTGTTGCTTCCCTAATAAACTTCATAATTGTGAGTATTGTCTGTGAGTTCTATGTGGTCATCGCAATTAATTATCAAACCTAGCAGAAGTAGAGAGTGCCATGGGAGGGATGGTTGGTGTCCAAATTAGTAAAAAGGTTGGAGGGTGGTGGTATGTTTGACCACTTCATAGGAATTAGCCTTGGGCTGTTGATGTTGTTCTGGATCCTACTTTCTCCTTTTGAAGTTAGAGGAGATCCAAAGGCAACATCCCTACACCCTTTTCACAACAAGTATTAATTGGGTGAAGGGAAAGACAATATAAAATAAGGGGGAGGTCAGCACAAAATGATCAAGGCAAAGGAAGACACTGGGAGGAACTCAAGAGTTAAAGGCAAAAAGGCAAATAGTATTTTTTATACAATTTTGCAATCACAGTAGTCACAATAATCTGTGAGTAGATATATGTTGTTGTTGTTGTTGTTGTTGTTATGTGCCATCAATATAGATAGACACATACAAGCTGAAGAGGTATATGAAGGCAAATGCAACTACTCTCACAAATATATTTTGGTTTGACAGAGGATATTTCTACATACATGTTGCAAATACATTCATGAAAATTGTGGTAGTTAAGGTTGTGTATACCCTTGGCTGGGCCTGGTTTTGAGTGGCTGGGCAGCTGGATATGGTTGTTCGCCATGATGAAACTGGTAATCAACTCCTTGGTGGAATCTACTGGAGCAGCTGAGTAGCTGCCTTAGGAACGTGGTCTGCTTCCAGGACAAGGAGGGCCTTGAGAAAGGTCTCTGAGCTTTCTGGCATGCTTGGGCCCCACAGGTAACTTCATTCAGCAGCCTGCCATGTTGTCTGCCGATCTTGGGGTTGTTCCTGACTCAAACCAGTGGCCTGCCATGTTGTCTGCTAATCTTGGGACTGTGCCATTTTACTTGTTGAACTTGGGTTTGTCAGCTTCAGCAGCTAGCAGCTACCTGAGTTAAGAAATGTCTCCAGCTCCAGTGGGCCAGGAGCCAGAGGCAGAAGTGAAGCCCAAGGTCAAGGGGCTTTCACCCAGCCCCTGGAGCTGGCACTTTGGACTCAGACTTCTAGCTTCCTAGACTGTAAGAGAACAAATCCTTATTTGTTCAAGCCACCCCTTTGTGGTATTTTCTGTTAGAGCAGCACTAGAGGGCCAAAACAAATATAGTAGAGCATGTTGTTGTTGTTGTTGTTGTTGTTGTTGTTATTTGCCATCGAGTCGGCCCCGACTCATAGTAGAGCATAGAGGGGGGAAAGTTATGAAAACTTCTTTGCCATAACTAATACCTTGAGGTACTAGGCCTGGGGATTCAGGACCACAGTCTTGGGGAACATCAAAGCCAATTGTCATAATAGTCCACAAAGACAGTGTTCTACATCTTACTTTGGTAAGTAGCAACTGGAGTCTGAAAGGCTTAAAAGTGGCCATCTAAAGTGCAATTATTGGTCTCTCCCCATCTGGAGCAAAGAAGAGTAAAGAAAATCAAAGATACATGGAAACAATTAGTCTAACAGGACCATGCAGACCTCAGCCTCCATAACCCTGAGACCAGAAGAACTATATGATATCTGGCTACCACCACATACCACTCTGAAAATATCATAATAGGAGGTCCTGGACAGAGTGGGAGGAAAATGTGGAACAAAATTCAAAATAATAAAATATAGACCAAGCTTACTGGTCTTATAGAGACTGATGGAACTTCTGAGACTATAGCCCTCAGTCATCCTTCAAGCCTGGAACTGAACTCACCCTTGTGGCTCAACTTTCAGCCAAAAAATAGACAAGGCTTTAAGGTAACCAATAACACCAAGGAGGTATGCACCCCTTGGAACAATCAACCATATAAGATTAATAGGGCAGTATTTCTCAAGGGATAAAAGTCAAAAGTCAGGAAAGGATGGGAAAGAATGATGAATGGAACTGATAAATACAAGGAGGAAGTGGGAAGAGTGCTTCCTCAATTGTGAGGATTGCAATCAATGTCAAAAAAAAAAAAAAAGCATGATTAGTTCATGGAAAATCAATTTGCTGTGTAAACTTTCATCCAAATCAAAATAAAAGCTCAAAAAAAGAGAGAGAGAAAGATTCAAAATCAATAACTTAATCTGACAACTTGAACAAACAGAAAAGGAAGAGCAAAAAAAAACTAAAGCTACTGGGGGTGGGGGGTGGATATAAGATCAGCCCAGAAATAAATAAAATGGAAAAATAATAGAAAGAATCAACAATTGAAAGGATCAATAAAATAGACAAGCCACTGGTTAGACTGACAAACAAAAAATTGAGAAGAAGCAAATAACCAAATTAAGAATTGAAACTGGAGATATTATAATACATCCAACTGAGATAAAAAGAAGTATAACAGAGTACTTTGAAAAATTGTACTCAACGAATTTCAAATTCTAGATGAAATAAACAAATTTCTAGAAACATGCTACCTACCTAAACTAACACAAACAGAGGTAGAAGATCCAAACAGACCCATTACAAAAGGAGAGACTGACGATGTCATCAAAAAACTGCCAACAACAACAACAACAAAGAATCAGGAACAGATGGCTACACTGGGAAATTCTACCAAACACTCAGAAAACAGTCAACAACAATTCTACTCAAACTCTTTAAAAACACAGAGGATGAAATAACACTTCCTAACACTTTCTATGAAGCCAGTATAACTGTGATAACTAAACCAGGCAAAGACACCACACACAAAAAAAATAAAAATTACACACCAATATCCCTCATGAACATAGTTACAAAAATTTTCAATGAAATTCTAGCCAACAGAATTCAGCAACATAAAAAAAAAAAAAATCATACACCATAATTGAGTGGGATTCATACCAGGACTAAAAGGATGGTTCAACATTGTTGTTGTTGTTGTTGTTGTTATGTGCCATGGAGTCAGACCTGACACATAGTGACCCCTCCTTGGGTTTCCGAGGCTGTATCACTACGAAAGTAGATTGCCCCATCTTTCTTCCAAGGAGAAAATCAATCAATGTAATCTATCACATAAATAAAACAAAGGAAAGAATGATTACATCATGTCAACTGATGCAGAAAAGGCAATTGATAAAACTCAACACCCTTTCCTGATTAAAGAAGCTCTGGTGGCATAGTGCCTAAGGCATTTGACTGCTAACCAGAAGGCTGGTGGTTCAAACCCACCAGCCACTCCTCAGAAGGAAGACTGAGTGATCTCCATAGAGATACAGCCTTGGAAACCTAAGGAGGGGTTGCAAAGAGTTTTTTCTTTGTTGTTTGTTTGTTTTGGTTCCTGATTAAAGCAGAATAGAGATAGAAGGGACATTTCTCAACATAATTTAAAAAAAAAAAAAAATCATTGCCATTGAGTCGACTCTGACTCATAGCGACCCCTCCTTGGGTTTCTGAGGTGGTATCTCTATGGAAGTAGATTGTCCAGTCTTCCTTCTGAGGAATAGCTGGTGGGTTTGAACCACCAGCCTTCTGGTTAGCAGTCAAATGTTCAATTAAGACTGAGAGCCTCTCCATTGAAAATGAAGTGAGAAATGGGAATTAAATGAGATGCCCATTATCACCACTCTTATTCAATATTGTACTGGAAGTCTTAGCCAGAGAAAAAACGCAAGAAAGAGTAAAAAAAGTACCCAAATTGTAAAGGAAAAAGTAAAATTATCCTTATTCACAAATGACATATCCTACACATAGAAGACCCTAAAAATTCCACACAAAAACTGCTGGAACTAATAAAAGAATTCAGCAATACTGGAAGTTAAAGATCAACACATAAACTTCAGCTGGGTTCCTTTACACTGACAAGGAATATTCCTAAAAAGAAATCTAGAAAACAATATCATTTACAATGACCCCAAAATAATAAAAAACTGAGGAATTAACCTAACCAGGGACATAAAAAACTTACATAGTTTTTTATAATTACAATACACTACAAGAGACCTACTAAATGGAAGAACATCTTGACTCATAGCAACCCTTCCTTGGGTTTCTGAGACGGCATCTCTATGGAAGTAGATTGCCCAGTCTTCCTTCTGAGGAGTGTCTGGTGGGTTTGAACCAACAGCCTTCTGGTGGGCAGTCAAATGCCTTAGGAACTATGACACCACAGCTCCTATCAGAAAACTTAATATAGTGAAAATGTCAATTCTACCTAAAGTGATCTACAGATACCAATGCAATCCCAACAACATTCTTTACTGAATGAAAAAACTAATGGCCAACTTCATATGGAAAGGAAAGAAATCCCAAATAGCCAAAGCAATATTGAAGAAGAAAACAACAAAGTAGGAGGCCTCACACACCCCCCATATCAAAACATACTATACAACCAGTTATCAAAGCAGTCTGGTATTGGTTCAACAATAAACACACAGACTATGGAATAGAATTGAAAACCCCAAAATAAATCAAACCATCTATGGATAACTAATTTTCGACAAGGGGTCAAAATCCCTTCAAACAGGGCAGAAACAGTTTCTTTAATAAATGGTGTTGGCAAAACTGGATATCCACTTGCAGAAAAATGAAACAGGACCCATACCTCACACATACCTCAACCTAACTCAGAATGGATCAAAGGCCAAAATGCTAAACCTGTAACTATAAAATTCTTGGAAGAAAATATAGGGAAAAAACAACAAGACCTAATCTTTTGTTAAAATAGGATAACAAACATAACAACAAATGCATGACTAGAAGATAAAACAGATAAATGGGACCTCATAAAAATTAAAAACTTATGCTCATCAAAAGATGTTATCAAAACAATAAAAAGACAAACTACCAACTGGGAAAAGTCTTCAGAAACAACATATCCAGTTAGGGTCTAATGTCTAAAATTTATAGAAAAATTCAACAACTCAACAACAAAAAGACAAACAATCCAATTATAAAATGCGCAAAGGACATGAACAGAACCTTCATCAAAGGGGACAGCTAAGCAGCCAACAAATACATGAAAAAATGCTCGTGATTATTAACCATTAGAGTTTCAAATCAAAAGCACAGTCAGAAAAGATCTCACCCTGGCTAAAATGGCACTGATTTTAAAAAAAAGATAGCAATAAATGTTGGCAAGGATATGAGGAGATTGGAATCCTTAACTGTAACTGTTGGGACTGTAAAATGTTACAGCCACTATGAAAAACAGTGTGGTGTTTCCTCAGAAAACTAGAAATAGACATACCTTATGATCCAGCAATCCCATCCTAAGTATATATTCTAGAAACCTAAAAATAGTGACATGAACAGA
Organism: Orycteropus afer afer; assembly: GCF_000298275.1. NCBI lineage: Eukaryota > Metazoa > Chordata > Mammalia > Tubulidentata > Orycteropodidae > Orycteropus > Orycteropus afer. Next base: position 4,717,790 of record NW_006921641.1, on the reverse strand, counting down.
CAAATGCACCCCTAAGATTATTGCAGCTTTCACAATAACAAAAAAGAAAACAACCAAAGTGTCCATCAGTAGATGAATGGATGAGCAAAATGTGGTACATACATACAATGGAATACTATGTAACCATAAAGAACAATGATGAGTCCACAAAACATATTATAACATGGATGTACCTGGAGGGCATAATGTTAAGTGAAATAAGGCAAGCACACAGGACAAGTATTGTATAATCCCTCTTTCATAAGAGGATAAAACTACATATCTATTCTTACATAGAAAGATATAGATACATAGATACAGATATATGGTATTTAAATATGGTGTTTTTTCATTGGTGGTGGTGTTTAAATACAGATATGTGTGAAAGCACACATATTCACTGACGACAATTGAAGATTGTCTCATGAGAAAATTCCATCAACTGGCATAATATAGTTCACAAAATTCTGCATCCTAGTGAAGTAAGTAGCATCTGGGGTCTTAAAAGCTTGTGAGGGGCCATCTAAGATACAATTATTGGTCACTATTCATCAGGAGCAAAAAAGTAAGAAGGCAACCAAAATCTCAGAGAAAAACAAGTCTACAAAATATCAACCTATGTAAGTTCCAACTTCATATACTATGAGATCAGAAGAACTAGATAGTACACAGCTACCACCACTAATGATTTTGACCATAGTCACAACAGATGGTCCTAGGTAAAATGGAAGAAAAATGTAGAGCAAAACTCACAGTCTTAAAAACAAACCAGACTAACTGGACCGGTAGGGACCAGAGAATTCCCTGAGACTCTTGCCCTGAAATTCCCTTTAAACCTTGAGCTGGAACTATATTCTGAGATCACCTTTTAGTGAAATAAAACAGTGGCATACAAAACAAAGAATATTACCTTTATCCTTTATAAGGATAAGAAGGTAATATCCTTCTTACATATAATATATAAGAAGGTAATATCCTTCTTATATAATATAAGGTAAGAATGGTGCTCTACTGAAAAATCATCTATAAGAGACCAAAAGATCAATATTTAGTCTAATGCAAAGATGAGGAGATAAGGGGGCAAGGAAATTAAAGTACTAGTACTAGAAGTAGAACAACCAGATCACAATTAAAGAGAATGTTGACACATTATGAAAATATAATTAATGAGTAGAAATTATCAAACAGGAACCTAACTTACTGTGTAAATTGTCACCAAAAGCACAATAAAACTTTAAAAAGAGACTGCAAGCTATTCTTTATTAAATTATGATGATATCACTAGAATTTTTTTATGCTCACAACCTTATGACATCTCTGTAAGGGAACAGAGAAAGCCTACCACTTAATAACTCATAGAAATAAAAAGTTACAATTAATTGGCTTTACTGTCAATCATTCTGGGGAAAAGAGGGAGACACAGGTTATCCACAGGAAGAGAAACAGCGATTAAGCATTGTCCACAGAGCTTAACCATAGAAGAATCTGTGTATCCACTCTCATCTCAAATGGGGAAGGTCTTGAATCTCTGCTCAAATATTAAAATGATTAAAAGAGAGACAAGAATCCTGCACTGCAGGACATCAAAAAATTACCAACTAAAAAAAGTTCTGGCCCAGGCGGTTTCACCAGAGAATTCTACAAAACATTCAGAGAAGAACTCACACCAATCCTACTCAAACTATTCCAAAACACAGAAAAGGATGGAATCCTCCCTAATTAATTTTATGAAGCAAGCATAACCTTGATACCAAAACCAGGCAAAGACATCACTCAAAAGGAAAACTACAGACCAATATCCCTCATGAATATAGATGCAAAAATCTTCAACAAAATCATAGCCAATAGACTACAACAACATATCAAGAAAATCATTCATCATGACCAAGTGGGGTTCATATCAGGTATGCAAGAATGTTTCAACATTAGAAAAACAATCAATGTCATCCATCACATAAATAAAGCAAAGGAGACACATGATCATATCAATTGATGCAGAAAAGGCAGTTGATAAAATCCAACACCCATTCCTGATCAAACTCTCAGCAAAATAGGAATACAAGAGACATTCCTTAACATAATAAAGGGCATTTATGCAAAACCAACAGCCAACATTATTCTCAGTGGAGAGAGACTGAAACCATTCCTCTTGAGAACAGGAATCAGACAAGGATGCGTGCTATCACCACTTCTATTCAACAGTGTACTAGAAGTCCTAGCCAGGGCCTTAAGACAAGAAAGGGAAATCAAAGGCAACCAAATTGGTAAGGAAGAAGACAAACTATCCCTACTTGCTGATGATATGATCCTCTATCTAAAAAACCCAAGACACTCAGTCAAAAATCTACTGGAACTAATTGAGAGATTTAGCATCGTGGCAGGATATAAGATCAACATCCAAAAATCAGTTGGA
>NW_006921641.1:4706669-4713808 GCF_000298275.1 Orycteropus afer afer | reverse complement strand
AGGGGAGGGAACGCTGTAAGATAGAGATAAGTATTGATTTGGGTGAAGAGAAGGGCAATGTACCAAATGTGAGTGACCAATATGGCAGCAATGAGGATGAGAAAGACATAGAGAGGTGTAATACAGAGCTGCCGAGACACCAGGACACGGCGTTGTTTCAGAGAAGCAGTATATTACCGCTCCTGGGCGAGGTTCTCGTGCCCTAGTATCAAGGCCAGAGAAGTCGCACCCCTGGGCAGGGGGGATAGATTCTTATAGACACAGAGAGGACCTAATTGGGAACACTAAGGAAATGACAGGGTCCGATTAGCTGTTGGCACAGGTCTGCACCTAATTAGCATGACGGGGCTTCACAGGAGGAAGTTTGTCATTACCTGGAACTTTCCAGCCTGGGCAGGTTCTGTCACTTCGGTTGTCTTATTAGACTGTCTCATCAGGGCCTGACACCTGGAGGAAGCTGCCAAATGACATATTGACGGCTTGGGTTTACTTCGGCCTAACGTTCCAACCTCTTTTAATGGATAAAGGGTGACGTGATCCTATTAGCTTCTTCCGGCTGAATGGGGTCAGAGAGGGGGAGAGGGGTTTCATAGGTTGGAGTCTGAAAAGCCGGGGTCGTCAGTTGGTAACTTGGTGTAAGGATGTAGGAGAAGTTGATTCACTGTGACCTGAGATATTTCTTTGAGTCGGCTTCGGAGAAACTTGAGGAGGCAAGGGGCAAAGAGAAAAAGGAGAGTTATGAGTACAAGTGGTCCAATAAGGGGTAATAGCCAGGCAGTCAGTGGCGATTGGAACCATCCAAACAGTGAAGTTTCTGTATTGCGTCGGTTGCGTAGTTCCTCTTTTAGTCGAGTTAACGTGTTAATATTCTGTTCCAGTAGTCCAGATTCATTGATATAATAACAACATTCTTCTCCCTGGAAGATACAAGTTCCACCTTCTGCCACAGTTAGGAGGTCTAGGGCTCTCCGATTATGCAAAGAAACTTGGGCTAAAGAGCTTAGTTGTTGCTGGAGGGAGGCTAAGGAGTCTGCAGTGGTTTCGAGTAAAATTTTGAGGCGGACTTGGAAGTCTTGAGCCGATATTATGCTGTGGCTCAAGGCTCCGCCCGCCATTCCTGCTGCTGCAATGGCAGAGGCTAGGCTAATACCTATCATGATGGGTATGAAGGCAGCCCTTTTGATTCTAGTCTCTTGTAATAGTCAGGAGACTTCGGATTTTTCATATAAGGTAGGTTGGGGTATTATGGTTACTGTGAAGTATGGATCTGGAGTGGTGGAATTTAAAAATTTAGTTAAAGTTCCATTACACCAAAAGAAAATGCCAGGTGGTGCAGAGGTGATGGAAATATTCTGTGGTGTTTGGTTAAAGGTTTTAAGTGCCTAAAGGAGTACATGCAGTAGAGGGGTGGTACAGGAAGAGTTGAGGGTGGGAGCAGATAGTGGTAGAGTTCAATTGATAGGTACAGCTGCAAGTAAGGGTCACTTGAGTGAAGCGCAAAGGAAGCAATGTGAAACATTGGGTAGAGTCTGAGTATAATTGAGGAGAGATAGGGAATGTTGGATGATGTGTATCCAGGAAGGTGTCGAAGAGGTCCGGACCTGTGTCTGGTCGAGAACTGTTCGGGGATCTCCTTGGATCTGTTTCTGTAGGTTATGTTCTTCTTGGGAAATGGAGGTGAGAACTTGTGTAAGGTTGTGGGGGATGTGGATTGTTCGTTCTATTCTGATGGTTCCTGCGGGTAAGGTGGCAAAGCCATTTTAATATAGTTTTCCTATAACTCTGTCTGCCCACCTGATGTTCTTGGGGTCACTGATGTGGAGGTGTAATCTCATGCTTTTAATGAAAAATGTTCCAGAGTAATCCCCAGAACTATGTATTCTGCATGACCAATAATAACATCCCCCATAGGTTGAGGAGCTTTGGTTACATTTGGGATCGGATTGGTCCTATGTAAAACAGAGATAGGGAAAATTACTGGGGAACACTGATTTGAGGGAAATGGGTATTTCTAGTGCTGTAGTATTTGTTGGTGGGCAGTCTGCCTGGCCAATATGTTGTGGGGAGTTTTGTCCCTCCCAGACTGTGAATCTCCAGACATGGTTGGGTGGGAGTTCAGTACTGAGATTGGATGTGGGTTCAGTATTAGTGAGGGTCAGGAGGACGAGTGGTCTGATTAAGATGGAGCTTAGTCAGACCCAGCATTTCACATGTATAGGAATCATGATTTGTCTGGGCCCTTTTGATATGGGAGAGGTGGTGCCATGAAGGGTCACCCAGGAGTTTTACTGCCATGGGGGTGGTCAAGATGACAGTATGTGGTCCAGTCCAGCGAGGTTTCAGTGGTTCTGGGTGTAAGGTTTCCAAAAGCACTGCATCTCCGGGTTGTAGGTGAGTTGCTGTTGGTGGTCCTGGAGGATCGGTCCGTAAGGGTTGTGGTAGATACCTGTCTGCGTGTTCTCACAGTAGCTGCCTAAGAAGAGAAAGGTACGGGAGATAGGAAGCTAGAGGAGGAGGTTGCGTGGGTAAATTATGGTTCAGGAGGAAAGGTCAGCCATACATTAGTTCAAAAGGGATGAGAAAGGTTGGTGCTTTGGGAGTTGCTCTTATGCGTGCTAAGGCAAATAGAAGGAGGTCTATCCAAGATTTATGGAGCTCTAAGGAGAGTTTGGTAAGGTGAGTTTTTATAAGGCCATTGGCTCTTTTGATTTTACCTGATGATTGAGGTCAGTAGGGGATATGGAGGTGCCAGTGGATCCCTAGGGAGGAGGAAACTTGTTGGGTAATCTGTGAAACAAAAGCGGGCCTGTTGTCTGACTGTATGGAGGATGGTAGTCCAAACCAAGCGATGATGTGAGTTATTAAGATATTGGCTGCTGTAGCTGCAGTTTCATTTTTTGTGGGGAAGGCTTCCAGCCACCCGGTTAAGGTGTCTATAAGTGTGAAAAGGTATTTGAAAGACTTGTGAGACGGCATATGAGTGAAATCGATTTGCCAATCCTGACCAGGTAGGTGCCCTCTCATCTGATGAGTGGGGAAGGTTGGTTTAAGGTTTCCCTGGGGATTTGTGGATACACAAACAGTACAGGTGGAACAGACAGATTCAATAGAGGTGTTGAGTAAAGGCAATATGAAAAGAGGTTGTAGGAAATGTTTCAGGGCTTTGGTTCCTATGTGGAGGGAATTATAAATCATGCGGACAAGGAACTCTACTTGGGAGTCAGGAAGGATGAGTCTGTTATGAAGGAAGAGCCATCCTTTGGGGTAATTAGTTCCTCCTTTTTTCACCCAGGGTAACAATTCTTCAGGGGTGTTTTGCAGATGGATGGAAGGGAGTGAAAGGAACAGGATGGGAGTTGGTGGGTTTGGAGAGTCTCTGGTGAGGTTTCAGGCTGTAGAATCTGCTTTGTTGTTGCCTTGGGTGACTAAGGAACTGTCAGTTTGATGCCCTTTACAATGTATGATAGCTACTTTGGATGGTAGTTGGAGGGCATTTAAGAGTTGGAGAATGAGTTTGGCGTTAATTATGGGGGAACCTTTGGCTGTTAGAAACCCTCGTTGTTCCCATATAGGCTGTGATAGTGTGCTATAAGGAATGCATACTTGGAATCTGTGTAAATGTTAGCTGCCCGTCCCTTTGCTAAGTGTAAGGCCCTGGTGAGGGCAACTAGTTCAGCTTTCTGAGATGAGGTGCCTTCAGGGAGGGTGTAGGCTTTTACAATGTCAGTCAGGGTGACAATGGCATATGCTGCCCTACGTTGTCCATGGGAGTCTATGGCCAAGCTGCCATCAACAAAGAAGGTGATATCTGGGTGAGTTAAGGGCTGGTCAGATAAGGAGTTAGGAGAAGTAGGTAAGGTATCTAGAATTTCTGTGCAAGAGTGAGAGCGCGGAGTGTTATGGGTTGGTAGCAATGTGGCTGGGTTAAGGGGTGGAGACTGGGCCAAATGAACATTGGGATTCTCGATAAAGGTAAGGTGGAAGAGTTGGAGGCAAGATGGGGATAGGAGGGAAAGGGAACAGTGGGATAAAAGGTCTTTCATTCTGTGTGAGGAAAATACATGAAGAGGGCAGTGGAGGGTGAGTTTGAATGCTTCCTGTGTAAGAACTGCCACTGTCGCTAGTGCTCTTAAGCAGGGTTGCCATCCTCATATTGTGGGATCTAGACGTTTGGATAGGTAGGCTACTGGGGAGGGGAAGGGACCGTGAGGTTGGGTAAGAATTCCTAGAGCCATCCCTTGCTGCTCGTCAGTGAATAAAGAAAAAGGTTTGGTAGGATTGGGGAGATGAAGAGATGGAGATTGTAAAAGATGATTTATCAGGGTGGTGAAGGAGGCCTTAATGAGTTGTGGTGATTGAAGGGGACCAATGGGTGTGTCCTTGGCTGCATCGTAGAGGGGCTTAGCCAGAATGGAAAAGTTAGGGATCCAATGTCTAAAGAACCCAACTAGTCCAAGGAATTATAGGATTTAGTCGGCAGAGGTAGGGGGTATTAGATCTCGTATTACTTGCTTTCTATCCAGGGTGAGTTCCCGGGTGGTGGGTGTTAGTTTAAGGCCAAGGTAAATGACAGAGGGAGTAGATAACTGGACTTTAGAGGGTGGAACCCGGTACCCCTTTTTTGCTAGGAAGTTTAAAAGAGTGGCAGTGTGTGTAGTCAAATGTTCTAAGGAGGGGCTACATAGGAGAAGGTCATTGACATATTGTAAGAGAACGGATGGGGAGAGGTTGCAGTCTAGTAAGTCTTTGGCCAGTGCCTGTCCAAAGTGAGTTGGACTATCCCTGAATCTTTGTGGGAGTACTGTCCATGTGAGCTGGGAGGAGGTATGAGTGTCGGGATCTTCCCAAGTGAAGGCAAAAAGGTTGTAACACTTGGGGCCGAAGGGGATTGTGAAAAAGACATAAAATAGGGGTATTGCATGGGGATTGGGAGGGGATTAAGAGTCCTTTAGATAAGAAGCGCTGTATAAGAGGTTTCTTGCGGGGAGGTAGCAGTTAGTGATAGCAGGAGAGAGGCAGAGTGATCCTGAGCCCAAGTGAGAGTGGTTTTAATTTTTGTGAGGAAATCTCACCCCAAAAGCGGAGTAGGGCAGGTTGGTATAATAAGAAATGAGTGTGAGAGAATTTTGTTGTCTATTAAACAGGTGATGGGGCCTGTTGTGGGGGGTTTGAGGGTTGCCCGTTAATTCCCATAACAGAGACTGAGGAAGGGATTGGTTTCAGAGGGGGAGAGAGGTGTGGGTTTGCGAGGTTTGGGGTTTTCACGGGCAAAGAGAATCTGGGTGGTATTACATTTCATATACGATGAGGGTCAGGAGTGCAAACAAAAGAAGGCTTGGACATAGGGGACTTCCGGCCATTTGCCTGTGCATCGGCAAAAATTGTCTAAGTCTGTAAGGATATTAAAGTCAAAAGTCCCGTGCTCTGGCCAGTAAGAGCCATTGTCCAGTGTGTACTGGGGCCATGCCATGGTGGAGTAAAAGATGAGGCATTTGGGATGGATGTTCTGGTCTAGTAACAAGGTCTTAAGGTTTGTTAATAAACACCCCAGAGGGGTTGTTGGATCAATTTTGGAGTTTTGGTTACCCATTGGTTCTGAGTTCTTTGGATAGGGTTCCTGGAACCCTATGCTAGTGGGACTGTTTTACGTAGGTGGACGTCTCCGCCTGACATTAGACAGTCGGACGAGGAATGACCCTCTGAGGAATGATCCTCAAGGGAGATAGGATGTCAGGCATCCCCAATTAACCAAACTCCCGGACTGTGAGGAGTTTCTGACATGGTACCATGATTTTTCTGGGGTTCCTGGAACCCTGTGTCAATGACGCAGAAAACTCCGGAACAAAACTCAGACCTTTGGGCAAGTCAACTCTCCAAAAGTAATCACACAGGAGATATGTCCCGAGGACCAGTCAGATGCCCAGTTGTCCGCTCCCCTCTTGGGGATTTGAGTGAGTCTTTGGCTAAGGTGTCTCCGTATAAATCCCAGAGCAGAGGGCAGAGCCACATCGTTGTGCCGATCTGAGTTCACACGGAAATCAACTGAGGGCCCACTCAGACTCCAGCAAGTCAATTCCCCAAAAGTAATCACACTGGAGACATGTCCCGAGGACCAGTCAGATGCCCGGTTGTCTGCTCCCCTCTCAGGGATTTAAGTGAGTCTTTGGCTAAGGTGTCTCCATATAAACCCCAGAGCGGAGGGCAGAGCCACACCGTTATGCCAATCCAACTTCACATGGAAATCAACTGAGGGCCTACTCAGGCTCTGTGACCTAGATCTTGGAGCATCACAGAAACATTAACAGAACCTTTCAGTCAGACGCGGATAGATTACAACAAAACCAATTCAAACTATCTGGTAGTAGGCACTGGTTCATCGCCCAGAGCCAAAAACTTAAAATGGCCCACAGGATGGAGGACAACAGAATACAAAGTGTATGTCCTCTGGTGGACATTCAGTAAGGGGTAAGATGTGACTTACCGGCAGTGGATGCAAGGGGCCAGAATTCCCTGGTCCAGAGGGAAGAGGGAGAAGGGGAATAAGAATTCCCTCGAGTTCTACTCCTCTTCCTGGGTTTCGGCACCAAATGTAATGCAGAACTGCCGAGACACCAGGACATGGAGTTCTTTCAGAGAAGCAGTTTATTACCACTCCTGGGCAAGATTCTTCTGCCCTAGCATTAAGGCCAGAGAAGTCACACCCCCGGGCGGGGGGGATAGATTCTTATAGACACAGAGAGGACCTAATTGGGGACACTAAGGAAATAACAGGGTCCAATTAGCTGTTGGCATGGGTCTGCACCTAATTAGCATGAGGGGGCTTCACAGGAGGAAGTTTGTCATTATGTGGGACTTTACAGCCTGGGCGGGTTCTGTCACTTCAGTTGTCTTATCAAGCTGTCTCATTAGGGCCTGACACCTGGAGGAAGCTGCCAACTGACATATTGGCGGCTTGGGTTTACTTTGGCCTAACAAGAGGTACATGGGAAGTACACACAACAAAGATGAACCCTTTTGCACATACAGTACTGCATTGTCAGTGAAGGCAAACATGGGTATATGGGAGGATAGATGGGTGGACAGGCTGAACTATTAGGTATGTCTATGAAATGGGGAGTGTATCCAAGAACATATATAGG
>NW_006921641.1:4703145-4706208 GCF_000298275.1 Orycteropus afer afer | reverse complement strand
AACAATGTGGAACAAAACTCAAAATCATTTGGAGAAAAAAGAAAGCGGGAAGGAACCAGGTTTGCTGGTCCAATAGACCCTGATGGAACCGCTGAGACTATCATCCCTTGCTGTCCTTCAGGTCTGGAATTTAACACACACCTGTGGTTTCCAGCCAGAAAAAGACAGGCATATGAGTTGAACATTTACCTCAAGTAGATACATTCCTTGGAGAGAACGATCATGGGAGAAAGAAGGGCTGCTTTTGCACAGAGAGACAGCTCAGGAGGCAGGAGTGCATGGAGGGATGGACACTGGGAAGGGGTAACTATGGGAAGGAAGTGGGAGGGGAGCTGTTGCGTTGTGGTAAACTGTGGTCAATGTCATGAGACAAAGTGTATGTGAACTGCTGTATGGAAAGTAAATTTGCTCTGTAAATCTTCACCCAAATCACAATTTAAAAAATAATAATAATAATAATTCTGCACTGGTAAGATCACATTATTACTTAATGTTGTCCTAGAGAAACCTTCTTTAAAAAGCTCTTTTAAGATATATCAGTGTCAAAGATGGTGGAATAGTCAGACAGGCTACAAAGACCCTCTTTAAAAAAAAAAAAAAAAAAAAGAGAGAGAGAGAAAGAAAGAAACCAATTAACAGAGATAGAGAAGATAATTCTGGAGCCCTGAGCTTTGTATGAAGCATATGGAAGTGGATTAGGCACCAACTAGTGGAAGAACCTGAAACAAAACAGTGAGTACAGAGGTGGATGGAGCTGAGGACTATAAGTTACTCTTATGGCACCAACAGTCTGAATGAATATTTCCAAGTGGTGTTGGGACTTGAGACTTGACCTAAGATCAGCCCTGATCACCAAGGGCTGTAGGGACAACTGTACTGGTGGCTGATAACTAGGAAGTGAACAGCAGAGAGAAAGACAACCTGAGTTGCAGACTTTGGCTGTCCAGAGTGTGAAGCCATTTTGATTGTTTGCAAGTGGCAGCTATTTTGGATATTTAAAGTGACAGAATTCTCCTTTGGATTCTAGGGACCTGAGAATAGGCTCTGTTTGCCAAGGACAGCTGGGACATATGGGAGGCTGACAACAGAAAAGGAGACAGGTGGTAAGTGTATAAGTGCTGCCAAATAGCAAATAGAGGAGCATAGTACCCTGCTTAGTTAGATAACATACAAAGAAAACAAAATCTTGGACTAATCACTCCAACATACAATCACCAATTAAATATAAACCCAAAAACTTCACAATGTCTCAGAGATAACACACCATCACAGTCCACACAAAGAAGCAAGATAAAGCAAGAGAAACAAGGCACCATGATACAAACCCAGAACACATCCCTGAGGAAGAAGCAGCATTGGAACTCCCTAATAAGGAATTCCAAAGAATTATATTTAGGTACCCTCAACAGATTGAGAGACAGATCAAGGGAAATGCTGACAAAATTAAGGAAAACACAGACAAAACCCTAGAACAATTTTGAAAGACAAAACAAGAACCAAATGACAAAATAAATGAAAAATTAGAAATGATACAAAATCTACAGATAGAAATCCAAAAGATTAATACTACATTTTCAGCAATAGATAACACATTGAATGGGCAAAGGAGTAGAATTGAATCAAAGAAAGACAGAATTAGTGAGATTGAAGACAAATACCTCAATACTTCTTTGGAAAGGGGTAAATCAGAATAAAAAAGATCAAAACAAAATGAAGAAATCCTAAGGTTCACATGGGATACAATCAAAAAGAAAAACCTACATGTAAATGGAATTCCAGGACAGGAAGAGACAAATAAAACCACAGAAAAAAATTGACAAAGATTTGTTGGAAGAGAATTTCCCTGATATGATGAAAGGTGAGAATGCATCCATTCAAGAAGTCCAATGAACCCCAAACAGGAGAGACCCCAAAAGAAAATTACCAAAATATATCATCATCAAACTTATCAAAACCAAAAACAAAGAAAGAATCCTGAAACCAGCACAGAAAAAATGAAAAGTTACCTACAAAGGACAACCAATAAGACTAAGCTCAGATTTCTCAGCAAAAACCATGCAGACAAGAAGACAATGGCATGATATATATAAAACCCTGAAAGAAAAAAATTTCCAACCAAGAATTGCATACCAGCAAAATTGTCCCTCAAATATGATGGTGAATGATGATATTTCCAGATAAGCAAAAATTAAGGAAATTTGTTAAAACCAGACCAACCTTACAAGAGATGTTAACAGGAGTCCTTTGGACAGAGAACCGACAACAGCTAACAACAACTGACCATGAACACACATGATGACGTAACCCAGAAACCAACCCAGTTATGGAAGTATTCAAAGTGAATAAGCCAGAAGATTGTAAACAGGGAACCAGAAACATCAATTGATAAATGAGGACAACTACAAACTAAAAAGAGGGGAAAAAAAACTGTGTAGTTACGGAACTTCTAAATGGTGAGAAAATCAAGAGACTTGCAAGATAGAATGGACTTTTCTAAACTCAGGGAGAAAATTATAAATCACAGGGTAATCTCAAAGAAAAATAATGAACCTTCACATCACAATAAAAAAAAAAGAGAGAAAAAGCACAAATATCTAGCAAATACTAAAACAACAGCAACCAATGAAATGATAACATGATTCAGAAACAAAATGAGCTCAGCACAAAATTACATTGGGAATGCCATGAAAAAACACATAACAAAATGACAGCAACAAATTCATACTTGTCAATAATTACACTGAATGTCAATGGATTAAATGCACCACTCAAGACACAAAGAGTTGCAGAATGGATAAGAAAACATAACCCATTAATACATTATCTACAAGAGACACACCTTAGAGAGAAAGACAAAAATAGACTAAAAATCAAAGGTTGGTAAAAGATATATCAAGCAAATGGCAACCAAAACACAGATAACTAATTCACTGCCATCAAGTCAGATTTGACTCACAGCGACCCCTCCTTAGGTTTCTGAGACAGTATAACTATGGAAGTAGACTGCCCAATCTTCCTTCCAAGGAGTGGCTGGTGGGTTTGAACCACCAGCCTTCTGGTTAG
>NW_006921641.1:4684369-4696244 GCF_000298275.1 Orycteropus afer afer | reverse complement strand
CCAGCCACTCCTCGGAAGGAAGGTTGGGCAATCCTACTTCCGTAGTGATACTGCCTCGGAAACCCAAGGAGGGGTCGCTATGAGTCAGGGCCGACTTGACGGCACACAACAACAACAACAATACACATGGTCATGATATCTGCGAATAGATAGTTTTACTTCTTCAGTTCCAGCCTAAATGCCTTTTCTTTCTTTTTCTTGCCTGACTGCCTCTGGCTAGAACCTATGATAAAATGTTAAATAGTAGTGATTAGAATGGACTTCCTTGTCTTTTTCTCAATCTTGGATGCAAAGCATTCAGTTTTACACCACTAAGTATGCTGTTAGCTGCAGGGTTTTTGTTGATTACGTCTAGCAGGTTGAGAAAGGTCACTTATATATTTAGTTTGTTGATTATTTTTGTCATGAAAAGTACTAGATTTTATTGAAACTTTAAGCCTTTTGAAATTATCATGATTTTTATCCTTTAATCTGTTAATGTAGAATATTATATTACTTGATTTTGGATGCTAAACCAATCTTGCATTCCAGGGTAAATCCCACTCGATTATGGTATATAATTTTTAAATTTGTTGATAGATTTGGTTTGCTAGTATTTGGCTGAGGATGATTTTACATCTATAGTCATAAGAGATATTGGTCTGTATTTTAGCTTTTCTATGATGTCTTTTGTCTAATTTTTATATCAGAGTAACACTAGCCTCAGAGAATGAGTTGGGAAATGTTCCCTATACTTTATTTTCTGAAAAAATTTGTGAATTGAATTTTAATTTGTCTGAAAATAAGATTAAAATCCTAATTTTGTTTATGTTTACATTGCCTGGTACACTTTTGCCCATTATTTTATTTCTAATATTTTGAAACACATTTGTTAAATGTCTCTTTAAAAGACTAGTTGAGTTTTGTTTTGTGATTCTAAATAAAGTCATCTCTTAAATTAATGATAAGTAAAGTTTTAGGCCATTTTGAACAAGTTCTTCATCAACTCAATTTTGAGCAATTTCTCAACATGGGTCTTCCACATATCATTGGCTGTCATAAAAAAACACTGAATGGGGAAAGAAGACAGAAGTGGGCCCTTAATGATTTAGTCATGCCTTTCTGCTGTGAATCTGATTATACCACACAGATATGGAAGTGACCCTGTGAAAAATGGAGGTGAAGAAACTTGCAGAAATTGGTGAGCAAGCTTGTGAGTTGGGTAAAAACAAAATAGGGAAAGAAAGGTAAGGCAATGAGATTTGTGGTAGTCCTCCTGTGTGTCTGATGCTTCAACTTACTGGTTCATTTAATGTTCCTACAATCCTCCCAGGTACTAATTGCCATCCCTATTTTACAGATGAGGAAAATAAGGCTCAGATAGTTTAAATACCTACCACTCAAGGTGGTCCCTAGACCACCAGAATCAGCAACACATGGGAGTTTATTAGAGCTTTTCAGGCCTCACCCTACACCTACTGAATCAGAATCCACATTTTAACAATGTCTCCAGGTGATTCTCAAATCACTAGTGATTTTCCCAAGGTTAATATATACAAAACAAAAATCAAACTCACTGCTCTCAAGTCGATTCAACTCATAATGACCTCTCCTTGGGTTTCAGAGGCAGTATCACTACGGAATTACATTGCCCAACCTTTCTTCCAAGGAGTGGTTGGTGAGTTTGAACCGCCAGCCTTCTCTGGTTAGCAGTCAAGTGCCTTAGGCACTACACCACCAGAGCTCCTATTAACAGAACCTAACTCCAAAGCCTGTGCTCCTTGCTCTGTGGCTGCTCCAAAGCTAAAGTCGCTCAGCAGTCATAGATTACATTCTTAGCTATGCTAAACAGGGAATGTTCGTGTTTTAACATTGGACCTCAATTTTCTCATCTGTTGAGAAATAATTACCACCACAAAAATTCATTCTGTCTATTAGAATAAATAAGGTACTTTGAATATCTAGAATAATAAATAAATTCTAAGGGAATAAAATATTATCATGTTGAATACTGTTTGAAATTGAAAAGTTACCAGCTTAAATTGAAAATCCTTTAATTATATAAAAATCAATTTATTTTAATGAAATCTAAGCTCATTTCTGAGATATTTAACAACTTTGTACACAACCAAGTCCATCCATCTTTTAAGTCCATTCATATTGGAATAAGAACCCTATTACACCTCCATCACCGACCTGTCGGGAGCTCTGGTGGCATAGTGCCTAAAGCACTAGACTGCTCCCAGAAGGCTGGTAGTTCAAACTCACCAGCCACTCCTTGGAAGGAAGGTTGGGCAATCTACTTCCATAGTGATACCACCTTGGAAACTCAAGGAGGGGTCACTATGAGTCAGATCCAACTTGATGGCGGTGAATTTGGTTTGGTTTTCTGGTTACCTACCTGTCACTTTGTCATACTGTGGTTGCTTGCATGTTCCTATGATGCTGGAAGTTATGCCACCAATATTTCAAATACTAGCAGGTCACCCATGGTGGACAGATTTTGGCAGAGCTTCGAGCCTAAGACAGACTAGGAAAAAAGGCCTGGTGATCTACTTCTAAAAAGCAGCCAGTGGAAATCTTATGGATCACAACAGAACATTGCTCAACTCACTTGCTTTGGATATGTCATCAGAAGGGGATCGATTGCCAGAAGAGGACATGATGTTTGTAGCAGTAGAGGGCCAGCAAGGGCAAAGGAAACCCTTGTTGAGATGGATTGGCACAATGGCTATAGTGATGGATTCGGATATGCCAGAGATCATGAGAAGGACACAGGACTAGTTTCAATTCTGTTGTATATAAGGCACCCTGAGTCAGAATTGACTGGATGGTAGCTATCTATCTGTCTACTGTCTATTTACCTATCTGTCTCACCTATGGCCATATTTACCTGTGAGGAACAAAGTAAATTCTTTCATAGAATGTTGTAGTAACTCTTCAAGACCTTGGCCTAGGACTTAAATGTGAATAAAAATTGAAACAAATTCAATTCACATTGAGTTCAAATTCAGAATGAATACTCATGTCTTACAAAACTCCAAATTGTCCTTCCTTCTTTCCCTGTTTCTCAGACTATCCCCTACTGACTTTTTTTTTTTTTAATTATAAAGGAAATATTATTTATTTGTTTTTGTTTTGCTAAGAAAAAAAACAAAGTTGATGCATTTTTTATCTAGCCTTGGTGCTCTGAGATGGGCCAGCTTGTTCTGTTCTAAGGGCTTAAAAGAGCTTTTTAAAGAACAAAACCATAAAATAATTCAGTATCACAACTGCTCCCAATTAGACCTTCTAACTTCAGAAGACTGGATTATGCATCTGAGAGAACCATGCTGTACTTTTTTTGCTTCCTCTGGAATTTTAAAACTAAAGACCACTTCAGAATAAAGTTCATAGATAATTAATGCAGCTCTACTCATTTAGTTGCCTGGATTTTGGGTTATTTAATACTCTCAGTGGATGGAACTGTTTTTAAAACACAAGTTTATGAAGACACACTGTACTCACTGATGCTATAGGGTCTTTTGCATATTTTTCCCAGCTGGCAAAATTCTTGTAACATTCTCGGGATGAAACAATTGGAGAGAGAGATCACATTTCATTATTTACATAGTAAATAGTCTTTTAAATTGGTACTTCCCCAGGCCAGGATACTTTTGTTCAAGGGAAAAAAAGCAGGTAAATATAATTGAGACACAAAGGGTTTAACAACTCTGAAATAAATCATATCTGGACCCTAATACTGATTTTGTCATTAATTATTTTGCTTTTCACAAATCCTAATACTTGTAAGACTCAATTTTCTCATTTGTAAAATGGGGCTAATCATACATACCTTGCAGGGCTGTTGTGAGAATTAAGTTAGTTGATGGATATTAAAGCATGTGTGTATTAGCAAGTATGTAACACAAGGTTGTCATTATTGCTACGGGGGCAGGGTGGGTGGTAGTGAAGCATAAAAATAAAGTAAAAACCACGAGCCAGAACAGAAGCATCTCCTTTTTGGAATCAACCTTCTCCCCTTCGTTAATGTTGAAGCCAAACAACTCCCTGACAGAGGTTAGGACGTTTAGAAAGTTAAAGGAGAAGTCTGACTGTCATGGAAAGACACCTGTTTGAACCAAGACTAGCGCCTCTGGGGAGGTTCAGAAGAACTTGGAAAGGCCAGATTGGAGCTCCCCATGTGGCTTGCCAACTCATATCCAGTGTCTCTGGATTATTCAGTTGCAGCAGTGAAGCTATAATCTGTGCAAATATGTATGGCAAAGGGCATTTTTTTAGGTGCCATTGAGTCAGCTCTGAAATAGCAACCCTACGTGCAAAAGAATAAAACACAGCCCGGTCTTGTACCATCATTACAACCATTGCTATGCTTGAGCCCACTGTTGTAGCCGCTGTGTCAACCCACCTTGTTCAGGGTCTTCTCCTTTTTATGCTGACCCTCTACTTTACTAAGCATGAGATCCTTCTCCAGGGAACAGTCCCTTCTGACAACATGACCAAAATAGGTGAGACAAAATCTGGCCTGTCTCTCCTCAAAGGATCATATTGCCTGTACCTCTTCCAAGACAGATTTGTTTTTCTTCTGGCAGTCCATGGTATTTTCAGCATTCCTTGCCAATACTACAGTTGAAAGACATCAACTCTTCTTCGGTCTTCCTTATTCATTGTCCAGCTTTCATATGCATATGAGGCTATTGAAAATACCATGACTTGGCTCAGGTGAACTTTAGTCTTCAAAGTGACATCTTTGCTCCTTAACACTTTAAAGAGGTCTTTTGCAGCAGATTTGCCCAGTGCAATACATTTGATTTCTTGACTGCTGCTTCCATGGGTGTTAATTGTGGATACAAGTAAAATTAAATCACTGACAACCTCAAACTTTTCTCCATTTATTGTGATGTTGCTTATTGGTCCAATTGTAAGGATTTTTGTACTCTTTATGTTGAGATATAATCCATAATGAAAACTATAGTCTTTGATCTTCATCAGTAAGGGCTTCAAGTCATCTTCACTTTCAGTAAGCAAGGTTGTATCATCTGCATATTGCAGGTTGTTAACAAGTCTTCCTCCAAACCTGATGCTATGTTCTTCTTCATATAGTCCAGCTTCTCAGATTATTTGCTCAGCATACAGTTTGAATAAGTATGGTGAAAGGATACAGTCCTGACACACACCATTCCTGATTTTAAAACATGCAGTATCCCCTTGGTTCTGGTTGAACAACAGCCTCTTGTTCTATGTACAGGTTCCTCATAAGCACAATTAAGTGTTCTGGAATTACTATTCTAAGGGCATAGGACAGGACAAAAGACCCCAGATAGGTCACTGTCCTGACTCCTCCCACCCAAACCTGTATATGAAATGGAGAGACTTCTCCTACTCACACTCAAATAGAGCGTATGGTTGAACATGATGAACATAATTAATGTTACTGAACTATACATGTGAATGAAGACTGTTGAAATGTCAAATTATTTGTTACATATATATTTACCACAATTAAAAAAAAAAAAAGGCATGGGGGAGAAGTGGTAAAGAAGAGGAGACAAATTAATTTATACACAACAAAAATCTACCTGAACTATCAGACCTAG
The DNA here is from genome assembly GCF_000298275.1 of Orycteropus afer afer. Lineage (NCBI taxonomy): Eukaryota > Metazoa > Chordata > Mammalia > Tubulidentata > Orycteropodidae > Orycteropus > Orycteropus afer. The sequence goes on along the minus strand of NW_006921641.1, from coordinate 4,690,668 downwards.
TTTTCTCTCATAAAAGAGAAGGAAATTAAACAATCATTTGTGAATAAACGAGGAGCTCTGGTAGCGTAGTGCCTAAGGCACTTGACTGCTAACCAGAAGGCTGGCAGTTGAAACCCACCAGCCACTCCTCAGAAGGAAGGTTGGGCAATCTACTTCCATAGTGATACTGCCTCGGAAACCCAAGGAGGGGTCGCTATGAGTTGGTCCAACTTGACGACACATAACAACAACAACAATTTATGAGTAATCTGGGTCAGGCACTCTCCCACAGACTGCTTTTCCCACTCCTTACCACATCTTTGCTGGTAAGGTAGGTACTATCATCCCTCTTTTACAGAGGAGCAGGGGCTCAGAGATCTAACAATCTGTCCAAAGTCATACAGCTAATCAGAATTAAAACAGACTGGAACATGGATCTATTCAACACCTTACAAACAGTCAGCATAGAATGTTGTATTTGGTATGTAGAGTGTTTATATTTTTGAGTTTGAGTTTTGGTTTCTCTGGTCAGCTGGCTGATTTTTGTTTGGTTCTTGTTCTCTCTTAACCCTGCGTCTTTCCTGAAGACTGTTACTTTGTCATAGGTACAAAATCCAGCCCACTTTTTCCTAGACTTTGAATAATATACTTAAATTGACCTTAATATTAAATATTTCCTAAAAAGTCTGCAAATACAAATAATCATTTCTTGATTACAGTAAAAAATTTAAATATGAAAAAGTAGAAGTTCTAACCCTACTGGTTTCTTCTCCACAAGTGCCTGGTGATTTTCTGAAATAAATGACTGATTTTTCCATGGTGCATTCATGTAATACAAATCCACGATCTGAGCAGTCTTTGGAAATTATCATCACACTTTGGCAGGCAGGAGCAACAAAGGCTGAAAAGCATCTCAAAGTGTCCATACCCAGGATACCATTTGAAGGCCTCCGGTATATTTGTATGTCATTTACCTTTTATTCTACTCTTGTTCTATGAAATTTTTTAAAATTTCACCCATTTCATGCCAAATCTACCGAAACAAAACTCACTGCCATTGTGTCGATTCTGACTCGTAGCTGACCCCATTGAGTTTCCAAGGCTGTAAGTCTTTATGGAAGCAGACTACCTGATCTTTCTTCTGTAGAGCGCCTGAGGGGTTGGAACCACCAAGCTTTTGGTTAGCTGCCAAATGCATTAACCACTAAACCACCAGAGCTCCTATTTAAAAAAAAAAAAAAAATCCTCACTGCCATGGAGTAGATTCTGACTCACAGTGACCCCTCCGTGGGTTTCCCAGGTGGTATCTCTATGGAAGAAGATTTCCCAGTCTTCCTTCCTAGGAGTGGCTGATGGATTTGAACCACCAGTCTAAATAGTGAGCGGTAAATTGCTACAACTTTTTCAAGACTCTCCGCATTCATATGGTCTGAATTCTGAAAACAGAAGATTCAGGGGCTAAGTAAATACTGTTTGCTTTGTTGAGCTAGCTGACGGGTTACATATGAAATTGCTCCCTTGTCCTAACGATATAAGTTTGAAGGTATAGTTTTGTGCTTTGTTTTGTTTTGTTTTTAAACAACATATCGCTCCACCAGAAATGACAGAACAGTAACCCACATAGCCCTTGTGTTTGTTCTTTATCCCAGTAGACGTGTTCTTGAGCCCTGGACAGATGGATCAATACTTACAGAAATAAACAATGTTAAGCAAAAACACATTGTAGTCCACCCATCTTCATCTTTCAACAATTGCAAGTACTTTCAAAATATTGTGAGTTAGATGGATCAGCATTGATTACTTGCTTAGAGTTTAAGATTCATCTTCTCAACTTTCTTTTTCCTGTTCTTTACTATATTATTCCTGGTGCAGTGACCAACTTTAACTGTTAGCCATTCATTCTTAATTTTCCAAAAACTGGCTCTATAATTTTGCACCTACCTTCTGTTTGGTGTTCAAAGCTTTGGGGTTTTTCCCAAAAAAGAATATATATATATATATATATATATATATATATATATATATATATATACACATATACATACATACATACACACACACACACACACACACACATACATACATACATATTTGAAAGAGAGAAAGAACAGTTTACAAATCAGGAAGCCCTAGAAGTCAGTTGGCATTTCATACGATCTCAACAGAAATGTTCAATCTAATACTTAGAGCATAAATCAAAACCTAACAGCTCAGCACCTAATATAAAAGTTTTGCTGAGAAGATTAATTCTGTTTTAGGAAAATAAAACTAAGTAGGCATATTTAATTAAATCCATTGTAGGATTCTGCTAAACACCTCTAGAAGTTTCTATGATTTGTCTCTGCATGTGAAAATATATAAACCCTTTAACTATTTTTTTTTAAAATAAGCCCACTTGAAAACTGTAAGTTACTTTTCTTTGTACTTTGATAGCTCTGCAAATGAATAAGTCTGTTTGCAGAGGAAATTATTTCTATGATGGGCTTAAAACACATGAATAGTATTTATGTGTTATAACATTTCAGTTAACTAGGATGGTGGGTGGGAAATGAAAGCTCTGGATAATGATATTTTATAACTAACTTTATTAAAGAAGTTAAATGAAACATTTTAATATTTAATATTAATACCCAACTATTCTTTTATGAACGCTCTTCTTTAGATTCCATGATATTCCTTTCTACTAATTATTTTCCTATGTGCTGACCATTCCTCTGATCATTACCGATTTCTCTTATTCTTCAGCATCCCATATAAGTTTCTCAAGTTTCTTTCCTCAGTAACTTTTCTCTGTACCTATTCCTTAATACCATCAGCCTTTCTCACACCTTTGACTCTCCATTTACTATGTAAACAGCATGATCATTTAAAATTCTTTATGGTGGGCAGATGAAGAAAGGAAAAAAGAAGGGAAGAGACAAAAATAAATGGATAATTTACTCCTAAAATCTTTTCCTCCACCATTCCCCTGAAGTCCTAGAGCCCTTTTCCAGCTCCAAGGTGGCCATGGCCACTTCAAACACTCCAAAAGAAATTGGAACCATTATTTTTTATACTAACAGTTTTGTTGTTGCTGTTAGGTGCCATCGAGTCAGATCCGACTCACAGCAACCCCTCCTTGGATTTCCGAGATAGTATCACTACAGAAGCAGATTGCCCAACCTTCCTGAGTGGCTGGTGGGTTTGAACTGCCAGCCTTCTGGTTAGCAGTCAAATGTTAGGCACTATGCTACCAGAGCTCCTTTACAGAGATATAATTACTATAAAATAAACTGTACATATTTTACCATACAATTTGAGAAGTTTTGCCATATGTATATACCCACAGCACTAGCACCATAATCAAGATAGGAAACATATGGACAACTTCCAGATGTTTCTTCAGAAGCCCTTATAATTCCTTCCTTTCCCACCATTCTCTACACCTACACCCCTCTCTGCCCTTCCCCTCTCCAAATAAACTAAAGTTCTTTCTGTTACTATAGATTTTTTTCCGTTTTATATAAATAGAATCAGACACTGCATTTTTAGTTTGGCCTCTTTCACTCAGCACACTTACTTTAGGTTCACCCATGTTGTGAGTGTAACAGCAGTTTATTCCTTTTTACTGCTGAGGAGTACTGCAACTGGATACTTATGATTTGTTTATTCATTCACCTGTTGATGGAAACTTAGATTGTTAACAATTTTATGTTTTAAAGCTGTCATGAACATTTGTGTGTAAGTCTTTGTATAGACATATAGTTCCTTTTCTCTTGGGTAAATAACTTGGAGTGAAATGACTGGAACATGTGGTAGGATATATGTTTAACTTGTTAAGTAACTGCCAAACTGTTTTCCAAAATAATTGTACCATTTTACATTCCTACCAGCAACATATGTGAGTTTAGTGACTCCACATCCTTGCCAACACTTGGTATGGTTGGTGTTATTGATTGAGTTGTGTTCCCTAAAATTATGTATTAATTTGGCTAGACCAGGATTCTTAGTATTATGTAATTATCCTCCATGTTGTGATCTGATATAATTATAACATGTTTGTAAATCCTAATCTTTTGATGTTAATACACCACTTGTCTATCAGTTTGTTGTACTGTGGCGACTTGCATGTTGCTGTGATTCTGGAATCTATGCCACCAGTATTTCAAATACCAGTAGAGTCACCCATGATGGACAGGTTTCAGTGGAGCTTCCAGACTAAGATAGACTAGGAAAGAGGAGTTGGCAATCTACTTCTGGGGTGGGGGGAAGAAACAGCCAGTGAAAGCCTTATAAATGGCAGTGGAACATTGTCTGATAGTGCCAGGGTATGAGTCCATCAGGTTCGAAGGCACTCAAAATATGTCTAGGGAAGAAATGCCTCCTCAAAGTAGAGTCAACCTTAATGATGTGGATGGAGTAAGGCTTTTGGGACCTTTATTTTCTGATACGGCAAGAGTCAAAATGAGAACAAACAGCTACAAACATCCTTTAACAACTGGAATGTAGAATATATGTAGTATGAATCTAGGAAAACTGGAAGTCATAAAAATGAAATGGAACACAAAGATTGGTATAGTAGGCATTAGTGAACTGACATGGAATGGTACTACCCATTTCTAATCAGATAATCATATGGCTCACTATGTTTGGAATGACAAATTGAAGAAGAATGGAATCATATTCATCAACAACAGCAACAAAAAAGTTTCAAGATCTATCCTGAAATACAATGCTTTCAGTGATAAAGAAATATCTATATTTCTGCAAGGAAGATCAGTTAATATGACTATTACTCAAGTGTACATACCAAACACTAATGCCAAAGATGAAGAAATTACAGATTGTCACCAACTTCCGCAATCTGAAATTTATCAAGATGCATTGATAATTACCGGTAACTGGAATACAAAAATTGAAAACAAGAAGGATCAGCAGTTGGAAAATGAGGTCTTTGTAATAAAAACAAGGCCAGAGATCACATGATAGAATTTTGGGAGACCAAAGACTTATTCATTGCAAATACATGTTTTCAACAACATAAATGGCTACTATACTCATGGATTTCACTGGATGGGACACACAGGAATCAAATTGACTACATCTGTAGAAAGAGATGATGGAGAAGCTCAACATCATCATTCAGAACAAGACCAGGAGCTGACTGTGAAAGAAACCATCAATTGTTCATATGCAAGTTTAAGTTGAAGCTGAATAAAATTAAACAAGCCCAAGAGAGTCAAAATATGACCTTGGATATATTCCACCTGAATTTAGAGATCATCTAAAGAACAGATTTGATGCACTGAACACCTATGACCAAAGATCATACAAGTTGTGGGAAAACTTCAAGGAGCACATACACGAAGAAAGCCAGGTGTTATTCATAAGAGAGGAAAGAAAGAAAAGACAAAAGTGGATGTCAGAGTTCTGGTAAAATGGTGGAATAGGCAGACAAACTACACAGACCCTCTTCAACAAAGAAAAGAGGAACCAATTAACATAGATATGGAAGATAATCCTGGAGCCCTGAGCTTTGAAAGGAAGGATACAGAAGTGGACTAAACTCCAACTAGTAGAAGAACCTGCATGAAAACACTGAAAAAGGAGACACACAGAACTGTGGTCTGTCAGCAATTCTGACAGCACAGACAGCTTGGATATCGCCATATGATGTTACAACCTAAAAATTAACCTAAAAATGGGCCCTGTGACCATAGTTGCAGGAGACATCAAGCTCCATTGGCCATAACATACTACACAAAACATTGTTCCACCTCCTACTTTGGCAAGTAATGACTGGGATCTTAAAAGCTTGCAAGCGGCCATTGAGATGCAACAATGGGTCTCTCCTCATCCAGAGCAAAGAAGAATGAAGAAAATCAAAGATTCATGGAAACAATTAGTCCTAGCGACTGGTACATCATGCGATCCACAGCCTATATGACTATGAAACCAGAAGAGCTAGATGGTGCCTGGCTACCACTGTTAACTACTTGGAAGGGGATCTATGTAGGAAATCCTGGATAGAGAGGGAAAACAATGTGCAACAAAACTCAAAATCATTTGCAGAAAAAAAGGGGGGGAGGGGGACCAGTTTTGCTGGTCCAATAGACCCTGGTGGAACCACTGAGACTATGGTCCCTAGCTGACCTTCAGGTCTGGAATTGAACCCATACCTGTGGCTTCCAGCCAAACAAAAGACAAGTATATGAGTTGAACATTTGCCTAGGGTAGATACACTTCTCGGCGAGAACAATCATGGTAGAAAAAAAGACTGCTAATGCACAGGGAGACAGCTCAGAGGGCAGTAGTGCATGGAGGGATGGACACAGGGAAGA
>NW_006921641.1:4665555-4684239 GCF_000298275.1 Orycteropus afer afer | reverse complement strand
AGAGAGAGAGAGAGAGAGAGAGAGATACATATATCAGCCCTGCTAACCAGGGGCTGCATGGAGAACTGCATTTGTGGCTGGTGAATAAAAGGGGAAGCAAAGAGGGAGACAGGCTGATCTGTGGTTTTTTGGATGTGTGAGGGTGCAGCCATTTTGAATATTTACAAGCAATTCAGTCATATTGGATATTTAAAGCAACAGTGTTCTCTCAGATTCCAGGGACCTCAGAATAGGCTCTACTTGTCAGGGACACAGCAAGGACAAACCAGACACTGAGGACTGGAAAAGTGCAATATACCCTTTGTTACTCTTATAACCCACACCCTCTTGGTGAATGGAGGTGTGGCCATCCATCACTCCCACCCACCTTCTGGGCTGACAGGAAATCCATCCCAGTCTGTGTGCTCTGACAGAGCCTAGATACCCTGCCCCACCCTACACAGATTTTTTTTTTTCCTTATCTTCTTCTTCTTTTTCTCTCCTTTTTTTTAGTATGTTTGTTTTTGTCTGTTTTAATTATTTTTTATTTTTATTACTATTCTTTCTTTCCCAGATTTATTTCCCTTCCCAGATTCTAGTTTTTGGAATTTTCTCTCATCCCTTTTCCTGGTTCTCATTTTTTTCTTCCTTGTAGTTCTCCACATTCCTTCTTTTTCTTTTTGCATTTTTTCTTCATTATTCTCCTACTCTATCTCTTTTCTCTTTTTCCCCCCTTCCTCCAGATATTACAGTTAAATATAAATTAAATTAAATATAAATATAAATACAACAAAGTCACAATGTCTTGAAGAAAACAGACCATCACAGTCCACCCAAAGAAGCAACATAAAGCAGGAGAAATGAGGAAGCAGGATACAGACCCAGAACACATCCTTGAGGAAGAAGCTGAATTGGAATTCCCTGATAAGGAATTCAAAGAATTGTATTTAGGTACCTCTAGTGGATTGAAGCCACTCCTCAGAAGGAAGGTTGGGCAATCCTACTTCTGTAGTGATACTGCCTCGGAAACCCAAGGAGGGGTCGCTATGAGTCGGGGCCGACTCGACGGCACACAACAACAACAACAACAGTGGATTGAAAGACAGATCAAGGAAAACACTGACAAAATTGAGGAAAACACAGACAAAACCCTAGAACAATTTCAGAAGAAAATATAAGAATAAAATGACAAAATAAATGAAAAATTTTAAATGACACAGAATCTACTGATAGAAATCCAGAAGATTAATACTAAATTTTCAGAAATAGATAACACATTGAAAGGGCAAAGGAATAGAATCAAATCAATGGAAGACAGAATTAATGAGATTGAAGACAAGTACCTGAACACTTCTTTGGAAAGGGATCAATCAGAAAAAAGATCCACAAAAAATGAAGAGACCCTAAGATTCATGTGAGATACCATCAGAAGGAATAACCAAAGTGTAATCAGAATTCCAGAAAAGGAAGAAAAAATAAAACCACTGAGAAAACTGTCCAAGATTTGTTGGAAGATGTGGTAGTTAAATTTGTGTGTCAGCTTGGCTGAGCCTGGTGAGTGACTGGGCAGCTGGATGTAGTATTCCCCATGATGAGACTGGTAATCAACTCCATGTTGGAATCTCAGATTAGAATCTAATCTGAGTGGGCTGCCTTAGGGATGTGGTAGGCTTCCTGTATATAAGGAGAAGCCTTGGGGAATGGTCTGTAGCTCATGGCACATTTGAACCCTGCATGTAGCCATGTCATTGTTCAGCAGCCTGCCATGCTCTGCTGACCTTGGGACTTTCAATGGACTTGAATTACTGGCCTACCATGTGGTTTGGTAACATTGGGACTGTGCCTTTTTAGTTGTCAACCTTGGGCTTGTCAGTCTCAGCAGCTAGCAGCTGTCTGAGTGAAGAAAAGCCTCTAGCTCCAATGGGCCAGGAGCAGGAGGCAGAGATGAAGCCCAGGTTGAGGGACTTGCAAAGAGCCTGGCACTTTGAACTCGGATTTAAAGCCTCCAAATTGTAAGAGAATAAACTCTTGTTTGTTGAAGCTATTGTGGTATATTCCTGTCAGAGCAGCACTAGAGCAGCACAAAACAGAAGAGAACTACCCTGATATGATGAAAGATGAGAATATTTTCATTCAGGAATTCCAACAAACCCCAAACAGGATAGATCCCAAAAGAAAATCACCAAGACATATCATCATCAAACTCACCAAAACCAAACACAAAGAAAGAATCCTGTAACCCGCATGGGAAAAACCAAAAGTTATCTACAATTGGCAACCAATAAGACTAAGCTCTGATTTCTTAGCAGATACCATGCAGGCAAGAAGGCAATGGGATGGTATACATAAAACCCTGAAAAAGAAAATTTTCCAACCAAGAATTATATATCCAGCAAAATTGTTGGTCAAATACACTGGTGAAATTAGGAGATTTTCAGATAAGAAGAAATTAAAGGAATTTTTTTAGAACCAGGTCAACCTTACAAGAGATAACAAAGGGAGTCCTTTGGACAAAAAACCAATAATAACACACAACAACCGACCATTAATACACATGATGACATAACCCAGAAACCAACCCACTTGTGAAAGTGTCCAAAGTAAAATGAGCTAACAAGATTCTAAACAGGGAACCAGAGACATCAATTGGCAAATGAAGACAACTATAAAACAAAAAGAGGGAAAAAATTGTAGTTACAAAACTTCTAAATGGTGAGAAAGTCCAGAGAGTTGCAAGATAGAATGGACTGTTCTAAACTCAGGGAAAAAATATAAATCACAGGGTAACATCAAAGAAAAATGATAAACCTTCACATCACAATAAAAAAAGGAGGACAAGCACAAATATTTGTTGTTGTTGTTGTTGTTATGTGCCATCAAGTCGGACTGCACAAATATTTAGCAAATAGTAAAACAGCAGCAATGAAGGAAATGATAACACAATTTAGAAACAAAATGAGCTCAGCACAGAAAATTATATGGAACAAAGAAACCAGGCACACCACAAAAAATATATAATAATAATAATAACAAAATGACAGCAACAAATTCATACTTGTCAATAATTACACTGAATGTCAATGGATTCATTGACATTCAATGAATGTCAATGCACAACTCAAGACACAGAGAATTGCAGAATGCATAAGAAAACATAAGCCATCAATATGCTGTCTACAATAGAGACACACCTTAGAGACAAAGACAAAAATAGACTAAAAATCAAAGGTTGGAAAAAGATATGTCAAGCTAATGGCAATCAAAAAAGAGCAGGAGTGGCAATATTAATTTCTGATAAAATTGACTTTAAGACAAAAAACCACCATAAGAGACAAGGAAGGGCATTATATAATGAATAATTGAACAAGAAGATATAACCATAATAAATATCTATACATCCAATGAAAGAGCCCCAAAATATACAAATCAGACTTTAAGAGAATTGAAAAGACAAATAGATGACTCCACAGTCATAATAGGAGACTTGAATACACCACTTTCCATCAAAGATAGAACAACTGGAAAGAAACTCAACAAAGAGACAGATGAATTAAACAAAACAATCCACCAACTTGACTGTATAGACATCTACAGAGCACTTTGCCCAACAACAGCACAATATACATTCTTTTCCAGTGCACATGGAACATTATCCATGATAGACTATATGTTTGGCCATAAAGCAAGCCTTAATAAATTTAAATACATTGAAATACTGCAAAGCATCTTCTCAGATCACAATGCTATAAAATTAGAAATCAACAATAGGAAGATAGATGGAAAAAGAGCAAACACAAGGAAAGTGAACAACACCCTTCTTAAGAATGACTGGGTAATAGAATAAATGAAAAATTAAATTAAAAAAATTCCTTGAATCAATGAGAATGAAAACACAACATACCAAATCTTTGGGACACTACCAAGTGGTGCTGGCAAAACTGCATATCCATTTGCAGAAATATGAAACAAGATCTATTCCTCACACTACACACAAAACTAACCCCAGATGGATCAAAGGCTTAAATGTGAAATCTAAAACTATAAAGTTCCTCAAGGAAAAAACAGGGGCAAATTTAAGGGCCCTCTGATAGCATAGTGCATAAAGAACTTGATTGCTAACCAGAAGGCTGGCGGTTCAAACCTACCAGTCACTCCTCGGAAGGAAAGTTGGGCAATCTACTTCCGTAGTGATACTACTTTGGAAACCCAAGGAGGGGTCGCTATGAGTCAGATATGGCTCAACGGCACATAACAACAACAATATATGGCATAAATAGACTATCAAGCATAACCCAAAATGCACAAACAGCAGAAAAGAAACTAGATGAATGGGACCTTCTAAAAATTAAATCTTTGTGTGCTTCCAAAGACTTCTCCAAAAGAGTCAAAAGAGAACCTACAGATTGGGAAAAAATATTTGGCAATGACATATCTGACAAAGGACTTATCTCTAAAATTTATAGTAAACTCCAACACCTCAACAACAAAAAGACAAATAATCCAATTAAAAATTGGGCAGAAGACATGAATAGACACTTCACCAAAGAGGATATTCAGGTGGCCAACAAACATGTGAAGAAATGTTCATGATCATTAGCCATTAGAAAGAAGCAAATCAAAACAACAATGAGATACCATCTTGCTCCAGCACTAGTACCTAAGTTCAACAAGACAGAAAGTAACAAATGTTGGTGAGGATGGGGAGAGATTGGGACTCTCATACACTACCGGTGGACTATAAAATGATACAATCACTGTGAAAGCAGAATGGTGATTCTCTGAAAAGCTGGAATTAGAAATACCATTTGACCCAGCAATCCCATTACTAAGTATATATCCTAAAGAAGTAAGAGCCAGAACAAGAACAGATATATGCATACCCATGTTCATCACAGCACTATTAAAATAGCATAAAGATGGAAACAACCTAGGTGCCCATCAACAGAAGAATAAATAACCAAACTATGGTATATACACACAATGGAATACTATGCAACCCTAAAGAATAATGTAGAATCTGAAAAACACCACAAAACGTGGAAGGAATTGGAAGACATTGTGCTGAGTGAAATAAGTCAATCACAGAAAGACAAACATTGTATTAGTCTGTTATTATACAGCATCAAGGAAAGGTTTATATACCAAAAAACCCAAAGTCACTGCCATTGAGTCGGAACCAACTCATGGTGACCCCTCCTTGAGTTTCTGAGGCAGTATCACTATGGAAGTAGATTGCCCAATCTTCCTTCCAAGGCATGGCTGGTGGATTTGAACCACCAGCCTTCTGTTAGCACTCAGGTGCCTTAGACACTATGCCACCAGAGCTTTATATATGGAAGGAAGTTTTCTTTGTTGATTACCAGGGATGGGAGGGGTGTGGAGAGAACACTCCTAGGAAGGTAGAGGCAAGTATTGATTTGGGTGAAGGAAGGGCAATGTACCAAATGTAAGTGATCAATACAGTGGGACTGAGGAAGAAGAAGACATAGAGAGGTGCATGAGAGGTGCAGACAACAAAGATGAACCCTTTTGCACATACAGTACTGCATTGTCAGTGAAGGCAAACATGGGTATACAGGTGGATAGATGGGTAGACAGACTAAACTATTAGGTATGTCTAAGCAGGGAGAAGTGTGCCCATGCCCATGTATAAGGTTGGCAGACAATATTTCTACAAGTGTATTTGTATGTTCTGTAAAAATTTCTAGTATATAGTAGAGCTGACAAGGAACAAGATTATAGTCACTTCTTGGCCACAGCCAGCTACCTGGAAGGAATGAGTAGTTGGACCTGTGGACTTGGGACCATGGTCTCAGGGACATCAAGCTCAATTGGCATAACATACTACACAAAAACATTGTTCCACATCCTACTTTGGTGAGTAGCGACTGGGATCTTAAAAGCTTGCAAGCCGCCATCTAGATGCAACGATGGGTCTCTCCTCATCCAGAGAAAAGAATGAAGAAAACCAAAGATGCATGGAAACAATTAGTCCATGGGACTAGTATACCATGCAACCCTCAGCCTACATGACTATGAGACCAGAAGAACTAGATAGTTCCTGGCTATCACTGTCAACCACTCAGAGGGGGATCTACATAGGAGATCTTGGAGAGAGTGGAAGTCCAATGTGGAACAAAACTCACAATTTAATAAAAAGGGGGACTGGAAACGAGGTTTGCTGGTTTGATAGAGCCTGGTGAAACCCCTGACACTATGGCCCCTAGCTGCCCTTCAGGTCTGGAATTGAACCCACTCCTGTGGCTTCCAGCCAAACAAAAGACAGGCATAGGAGCTGAACATTTACATTAGGTAGATACACTCCTTGGAGAGAACAATTATGGGAGGTTAGAAGGGCTGTGTATGTACAGGGAGACCACTCAGGGGGCAGGGGTGCATGAGAGAAGTGGGGAGGAAGTGGGAAGAGAGCTGTTGCATTGTGGGAAGTTGCAGTCAATGTCATTAGACAAAGTGTATGTGAGCTGCTATATGGAAAATGAATTTGCTCTGTAAACTTTCACCCAAATCACAATAAAAATTGAAAGAAAAAAAAATGGATGTCAGAAGAGATTCTAAAACTTTCTCTGGAATGAAGAGTAGCTAAAGTGAATGGGAGAAATAATGAAGGAAATTATTGGAACAGAAGATGTCAAAGGGCGGCTCAAGAAAACAAAGTAAAGTATTGTAGTGAAATCTGCAAAGACAGGGCTTGAAAATCAAAGGGAAGAACATACTTGGCATATCTCAAGCTGCGAGAACTGAAGAAAAAAAAATCAAACCTTGGATTATAATAGTGAAGGTTTCTATGGGCAAATACTGAATGATGCAGGTAAACTGAAAGGAAAATTGAAGGAATACGGAGTCACTGTACCAAAAAGAATTGGGTGACATTCAACCATCTCAGGAGATAGTATATGATCAAGTAGTGCTGGTGTTGAAGGAAGATGTCAAAACATTTCAACAAACAGATGAAGTGCTGGAGGTACATAGTTCTTTATGCCAAGAAATTTAAAAGTCAGCTACCTGGCCAATCGACTGGAAGAGATCCATATTTGTGCCCATTCCAAAGAAAGGTGATAAAACAGAATGTGGGGATTATCTAACAATATCATTAGTATCACTCACAAATAAAATTTTACTGAAAATGATTCATAAATGGTTGTGACAGTACATAGACAGGAAACTGCCAGAAATTCAAGCTGGATTCATAAGAGGATGTGTTATGAGGGGTATCAGAAGTATCTTGGCTGAAAGCAAAGAATACCAGAAAGATGTTTGCCTGTGTTTTATTGACTGTGCAAGGGCATTAGACCGTGTGGATCATAACAAATTATGGATAACATTGAGAAGAATGGGAACTCCAGAACACTTAATTGTGCTCATGAGGAACCTGTACATAGACAAACAAAGGGATACTGCATGCCTTAAAACCAGGAAAGATGTACGTCAGAATTGTATCCTTTCACCATCCCTACTCAATCTGTATGCTAAGCAAATAATCACAAATATAGCCGGACTGTATGAAGAAGAATGTGGCATAATGATTGGAGGAAGATTAACAATCTGTGATATGCAGATGACATAGTCTTGCATGCTGAAGGTGAATAAGAATTGAAACACTTATTGATGATGATCAAAGACTACTGTCTTCAGTATGGATTACACTTCAACATAAAGAAAACAAAAATCCTCACGACTGGGCCAATAAGGAACATCATGATAAATGGAGAAAATATTGCAGTTGTCAAGGATTTCATTTTTCTTAAATCCACAATCAGTGTCCATGGAAGCAGTAATCACCAAAGTATTGGTGTGAAGACAGACAATTAGATCAGTGGAACAGAATAAAGAGTTCTGAAATAGACCCACACATACATGGACACTTTTTTTTTTTTAAGGCTGGGGGCCGAGGTAAGCAGGCCTGGGGTCTGGGGGCTGCTTTTCACTTGGGAGTGGCTCTATTTTCAGCCAGGGGCCTGGGGGCTCAGGGACTGCTTTTTGCTTGGGGCAACTCTATTTTAAGGTCAGGGCCTGAGGAAGGCAGGTATGGGGCTGGGGGCTGCTTTTCCCTTGAGGACAGCTCTATGTTAAGGCTGGGGCTTGAGGTAGGTGATCACAGAGGGTTAGGAACAACTAAAAGAGATGAACTTGTCTGTCAGTTTGTCATCCTGTGGTGGCTTACGTGTTGCTGTGAGACTGGAGGCTGTGCCACTGGTGTTGCAAAACACCAGCAGGATTAACCATGGTGGACAGGTTTCAGCGGAGCTTCCAGACTAAGACAGACTTGGAAGAAGGAAGAGGCAATTCATTTCTCCAAGAATTGGCCAGTGAAAAACTTATGAATCGCGGTGAAACACTGTCTGATGTGTCACTGGAAAACCTTATGAATAGCCCTGAAACTTTGTCTGAAGTAGTGCTGGGAAATGAGCCCATGAGGTCGGAAGGCACTCAAAATTCAACTGAGGAAGAGCTGACTCCTCAGAGCACAGATGACCTTAACAATATGGATAGAGTAAAGCTTTCAGGACCTCCTTTGCCTGATGTGGCATGACTTAAAATGAGTAGAAACAGATGCAAACATCCATTAATAATTGAACTGGAATGTATGAAGTATGAATCTAGGAAAATTGGAAGCTGTCAAAAATGAAATGGAACACAACACATAAAGATTGATGCCCTAAGCATTAGTGAGCTGAAATGGACTGGTTTGGGCCATTTTGAATCAGAAAGCCATATGATCTACTATGCTGGGAATAACAAATTGAAGAGGAATGGTGTGGCATTCATTGTCACAAAGACCTTTTCAAGATCTGTCCTGTCAGTGATAGGATAATATCCATATGCCTACAAGCAAGACCAGTTAATATTACTATTATTCAAATCTATGCACCAATCACCAAAGACAACAATGAGGAAATTAAAGATTTCTACCAATTTCTATAGTCTGAAATTGACTGAACATACAATAAAGATGTGTTGATTATCACTGGTGACTGGAATGAAAAAGTTGGAAACAAAGAAGAGTTACCAGTAGTTGGAAAATATGGACTTGGTGATAGAAATAACACTGGAGATTGCATGATAGAATTTTGCAAGACCAATGACTTATTCATTGCAAATACCTTTTTTCAACAACATAAGCAATGGCTGTACACATGGACTTCACCAGATGGAATACACAGGAATCTGATTGACTACATCTGTGGCAAGTGGTGATGGAGAAGTTCAATATCTTCGACCAAAACAAGGCCAGAAGCTGATTGTGGAACAGACCATTGACTCTTCATATGTACATTCAAGTTGAAGTAGAAGACAATTTTAAAAAGTCCATGAGAGCCAAAATATGACCTTGAGTATATGTCTCCTGAATTTAGAGACCATTTAAAGAATAGATTTGATGTACTGAATACCAATGACTGAAAACCAGAGGAATTGTGGGATGACATCAAGAACATCATCCATGAAGAAAGCAAGAGGTCATTAAAAAGGCAAGAAAGGAAGAAAAGACCAAAATGGATGCCAGAAGACTCAGAAACTTGCTTTTGAATGGAGAATAGCTAAAGCAAATGGAAGAAGTGACGAGATAAAAGAGCTGAACAGAAGACTTTAAAGAGGAGCCCAAGAAGACAAAGTGAATTACTATAATGAAATGTGAAAAGACCTGGGGTTAGAAAACCAAAAGGGAAGGACATGCTCAGCATTTCTCAAGCTGAAATAATTGAGGAAAAAATTTGAGCCTTGAGTTGCAATATTGGAAGTTTCTATGGGCAAAATATTGAATAACGCAGGAAACATCAAAAGAAGATGGAAGGAATACACTGAGTAACTGTAGCAAAAAGAATTGGTCGATGTTCATCCATTTCAGGAGGTTGCAGATGATCAAGAACCAATGGTATTGAAGGAAGAAGTTGAGGCTGCACTGAAGGAATTGGTGAAGAACAAAGCTCCAAAAACTGATAGAATATCCATTAAGATGTTTCAACAAATGGATGCCCCACTAGAAGCACTCACGTGACTATGCCAAGAGATTGGAAGACAGCTACCTGGCCAACTGACTGGAAGAGATCCATATTGGTACCCATTCCAAAGAAAAGTGATCCCACAGAATGTGGAAATTATCAAACAATATCATTAAATCACATGCAAGTAAAATCTTACTGAAGATAATTCAAGAACAGTTGCAGCAGTATATTGACAGAAATGCAAGCTGGATTCAGAAGAGCATGTGGAATGAGGGATATCACTGCTGATGTCAGGGGGATCTTAGCTGAAAGCAAAGAATACCAGAAAGATGTTTACTTATGTTTAATTGACTCTGCAGAAGCATTCGATTGTGTGGATCATAACAAATTATGGATAACATTGAGAAGAATGGGAATTCCAGAAGACTTGATCGTACTCATGAGGAACCTGTATATAGATCAGGAAGCTGTTGTTTAAACAGAACAAGGGGTTACTGCATGGTTCAAAATCAAGAAGGGAGTGTGTCAAGGTTGTATCCTTTCACTGTACTTATTCAACTTGTATGCTGAGCAAATAATTAGAGAAGCTGGATGATATGAAGAAGAGCATGGGATCATGATTGAAGGAAGACTCATTAACAACCTGCAAAAGCAGATGACACAACCTTGCTTGCTGAAAGTGAGAATGACTTGAAGCACTTATTGCTGAAGATTAAAGACTACAGCCTGAAGTGTGGATTACAGTTCAATGTAAAGAAAACAAAAGTCCTCACAATTGGTCCAATAAACTGCTTAATGATAGATGAAGAAAAGATTGAAGTTGTCAAGGACTTCATATTACTTGGTTCTACAATCAACACCAATGGAAGCAGCAGCCAAGACATCAGACGACATACTGCACTGTGGAAATCTACTGCAAAAGACCTCTTTCAAGTACTGAAGACCAAAGATGTCTTCTTGAAGACTGAGATGCGCCTAACCTAAGCCATGGTATTTTCAATTGCCTCTTATGCACATAAGAGCTGGACGATGAATAAGGAAGACTGAAGAAGAGTTGATGCTTTTGAGTTGTGGTGTTGGAGAAGAATGCTAGGAGTACCATGGTCTGCTAAAAGGACTAACAAATCTGTCCTGGAAGAAGTGCAGCTGGAATGCTCCTTGGAAGCAAGAACGGCCAGACTTGGCCTCACCTACTTTAGTCATGTTGTCAGAAGGAACCGTTTTCTGGAGAAGGATATCATGTTTGGTAAAGCAGACAGTCAATGAAGAAGGGGAAGACCCTCAATAAGATGGGTTGACACAGTGGCTGCAATGATGGGCTCAGTTATAGCAAGGATCATGAGGCTGGTATAGGACCAGGCGGTGTTTCGTTCTGCTGTGCATAGGGTTGCTATGAGTCAGAGACTATTTGACGGCACCTAACAACAGAATAACAACAAAGTCTCAGTTAATGTGCTTGGTTGTTAACTGAAAGTTTGGTAGTTTGAGTTCCCCCAGTTCAGAAGAAATGCCTGGAGATCTACTTCTGAAAAATCAGCTATTTAAAACCCTACGGAGCACAGTTCTACTCTGATACATAGGTGGTCTTCATGAATTAGAGTAGACTCAACAGCAACTTTTTATTTTTTTATAATTGGTATAATAATGCTTTAAAAATCATATAATGTGGTTCTGCAACTTTGTTCTTTTTCAAAGTTGCTTTGATTATTCTGGTCATTGACATTTCCGTATGAATTTGAAAATGTTTGCCAATTTCTACCAAAAATTCTGCTGAGATTTTTATTGGGATTGTATTTAATCTATACATCAAATTTGAGAAAGTTAACATCTTAGCAAAATTTTTTCCTACCCATGAGCAAGTATCTCTCTCCATTTATTGACACTTTCTTTAATTTCTGCCAGGAATATTATGTGGTTTCAAAATCTTTCACATCTTGGTTAGATTTTTTCCTGAGTACTTCATATTTTTTGATGCTACTGTAAACAGTATTTTTGTTTTAATTTCTATTTCCAATTGTGTGTTGCTAGAATATAGAAACATAATTGCCTATCATACGAATCAAGTTATCTTAAGTACTCAGATTATGCTAAAATTGTTAAAAGTCTGAGATGTAGCAAGGGATTTAGAATAAGTTCTCAGGTTAGGAATATCCAATTTACAATCAACTCTTATTTGCACTTTAATGTTATATAAATTTGCTCTCACTTTGAAATGACTGAACCAATCCCCTAATCAAACACCAAAACCACTACCACCAAGTCAATTCCAACTCATAGTGACCCCCATTGGGTTTCCAAGGTGGTAAATCTTTATGAAAGTAGATTGCCCTATCGTTCTTCCGTGGAGTGACTGGTGGGTTTGAACCACCAACCTTCTGGTTAGCAGTCAAATGACTTAGGCACTGAGCCACCAGAGCTCCTTGAACCAGCCCTCAGTGGCAATAAATTCTTCATCACAATCACCTTCATTTGCTGTATGTGCAGCTTTTAAATCATTGAAAAATCTTCAAACCTTTTCTTCCATTAAAGTAAGGCTAAATAAGAACTGTAATTACCTGTTCCAACTACCTACTGCAGTGCAATGAATTGCTTGGTATGGCCTGTCTAGCCATAGTCTTTGTAACTCCCACCAAATGACTGGTGTGACTATGCAAATGGGAGTTGCTTGTGGCCTATCAAAGGGATAGCTTTCTAATAATGTAAATAAGGTGCATGGCACACTTGTAGAGGGGGACCATACAAATGAAGTGTATGGAACCCTAACATGGGGATTGGTCCGTTTTGACATCTCACTAGGCTTAAAATGAGCCATCACAGAGACAGAAAGGGAGATCGCACTGCCATCAGGAAAGGAAAAACAGGATGGAGCACATTCATTGGGCTTGAGATCACTGCATTGAACTTCTTCAATCCAGGAAACAGAGTGGTGACACCAGTGATGGCAAGAAGTGTAGCAGAGAAATGGTGGTAGCAGAGGTAACAGGACCAAGAGACAGTGATAGGCTTCCCGACTCACAAAGTGAGGAAGCTGAGGGCCTCTGGGCTGAGGCTTACTAGAATAGTAGGGTGCCTCTAGGCACTTATCATCAGAAATAAAAGAGCTTTGTAACACTTGCCCAATCAGGGCAGAGGCCAGACCCAGGGGCTGAGGGCCAGAGAGAGATTTGTCCTTAATCATGGCTGAAGGGAGGCTGTCCTGATTGAACAGCTGCATCCTGAGCATTCCTGATTCTGAATTGTAACCTGTTGTTTCCCTCATAAACCAGATGATTGTGAATATTATCTGGGAGTTCTGTGTGGCCATTACAACAGATTATCGAACTGAGCAGAGAAGTAGAGAGTGCCATGGGAGAGACGGCTGGTGTCCAAATTGGTAAAAAGTTGAAGGGTGGCCATAAGTTTGACCCGCCACCTCACAGAAATCAGCCTTGAGCTGTTGATGTTGATCTTGCTCCTCCTCCTCCCCTTGTGAAACTAGAAGTCAGATGCCACCCTCATGCCATTTTAATACCTACAAATTTGAATTAAAGGGACAGTTAGGAACAGATCTCATTTGTACCCACTTATACTGCCTGTATAAGTGTTTTGTTACAAGCATCAATAAGACTTGATAATATATCAAATGGATCATATGTGTGGCAGGGAGAGAATAAAGATTCAAAACAAAACAAAAAAACAGAGATTCCTATTTTGGATGACTTAGGTGTACAGTGATCTTGTTAACCAAGATGGTGAAAATAGGAGAATGAGTGTACTTCATAGGAAAGACAAAAGTTTATTTTTGGACATGTTGATTTGGCAATGTGATTTAGAAATCAAGAAAGAAAAATTTGGCAAGCAACTGTAAACTCGCGTGTGTCCTTTGGATCTTTTAGGCTGCAAGGAAGACACCTGCCGGGGTACTATTTTTCGTTGTCAGACTTCTCAGAGCATTAACACACTAATGCACAGTGCAGATCTGCAAGGAGGATTGAGTGGTGTTGTGGCAAGCATTGCCCAAGTGAAACTTTTATTGGTGGGGAGATAGTTACAAGGTTAGTAATCAGAGACACATGTATCAGTCTCTTGAACAACCCTAAGTCTTGTACTTGTCCTGACTCACCTTCCAAGATTTAATAGGTTTAAACTCCATCCTACATATATTGGGAAACCTGGCAGCCATTCCAATATCTCTGGGTACTTAGAGAGGGGAAGTTACATTTCAACTTTGAGTTCCTGCTTCCCCCACATTCTTGATATCTGTTTTGTCTTTCACTTTCTATCTATGTCAAACTGATGGGCCTTTCTCAATTTCCTTACTTCCTGGAGCTCCACCAACTCAAGGCTGAGGGTATAGAGCAATAGAGAGGAGATTGCATCTCAGTGTGGCACAGTCAACAAAAAATTGTTAGGCATTCCTGCTATTAAAAAGTACTCAACTATCCCTGCTTCTAGGAAATTTTCATTGGTTGTCTCTTATATTCATGCTCCAGCTTCTCATGTTGCTGGACCTCTTTTATCTCTTCTCTGATTCATCTCTCCTGGCTCACCCCAACCTCAACTATCTTTGTCTCAATTTTATTCCAACCAGCATATCCCAATGATGAGTCTTTCCACAACTTAATAGCTAAACAAAATTGGTTCCCAATGGTTCTGTCACCTAAGCAAAACTCTGCCACCAGCACTGGTTCTTCAGTTTTTTATTTTTCCTGTTATAATTTTAAGGCTACCATAGCTACACTAAGGAACTCTGGTGGTGCAGTGCTTAAGGCATTTGGCTGCTAACAAAAAGGTCAGTGGTTTGAACCCACCAGTAACTCCATGGAAGAAAGATGAAGCAGTCTGCTTCTGTAAAGATTTACAGCCTTGGAAACCCAATGGGGGTCACCATGAGTTGGAATCAACTCAATGGCACTGAGTTTGGTATTATGTTACACTGTTCTGATTCTCTTCCTTTCTGATGTCTCTTTTCTCACATTCAACTTTTTCTCATAGGAAGGATCTGATAAGGTTAGTTGATCACCATCCTATATATACCAAAACCAAAACCAAACTCACTGCCATAGAGTCGGACCTGACTCATAGCAACCCTTCCTTGGGCTTCTGAGGCGATATCACTATGGAAGTAGATTGTCCAACCTTGCTTCCGAGGAGTGGCCAGTGGGTTTGAACCTCCAGCCTTCTGGTTAGCAGTCAAATGCCTTAGGCACTACGCTAAGTTTTTAATTGGCTTTACAACATCTGTAAAACCAATTAAAAACTTAAGTTACATATAATGGTTTGTAATAACAAATGGACACTATTTTGCAACACACATCAAAACATTATTGCTATTATTACAGTATCGCGAGCTCTGGTGGCATAGTGTGTACGGCAGCCACTCCTCGGAAGGAAGATTGGGCAATCTACTTCCATAGAATACCATCTTGGAAACCCAAGGAGGGGTCGCTATGGGTCGGATCCAATTCGGTGGCAGTGAGTTTGGTTTTGGTATATTACAGTATTATCATGTTAAAGATGTTTTAGTGTATCTGGAAGTGTTTCTTTAATATTTTTATGCATAGAAAAGTACTATACACACACACACACACACACATACTAAAACAGACATTAGATATGAACTAACTGTTCCAACTTAAGTAAAAATTTGACTTAAAGACAGACTTAGAAACAGAACTCATATGCAACCCAAGGACTGCCTGTAGACAACTTTTGATGCTAGAGTGTCTATGTCATTATCTGTATCTGTTGCTACCACTAACATTACAAACATTACTAATAAAAATTTCTCCATTGAAGTGTGTATATGTATGTAAATATATGTGTGTGAATACACACACACAAACTCATCAGCCATCAGTCAGTTTGTTGTATTGTGGTGGCTTGTGTGTTGTTATTATGCTAGAAGTTGTGCCACCAGTATTTCAAATACCAGCAGGGTCAAATATGGTAGACAGGTTTCAGTGGAGCATCCAGAGCAAGGCAAAGTAGGAAGAAAGGCCTATTTCTGAAAATTAGCCAATGAAATATGGATCACAACAGAATATTGTCCAACACATCACTAGATTGAAAGGCACTCAAAATACGCGGTGGCCACAACAATGGACTCAACCATATCACTGATCCCGAAGATGGCACAGGACCAGGTAACGTTATGTTGTGTTACACCTAAGGTCGTCATGAGTTGATCCTGACTCCACAGCAACTAACAACAACATAAATACAAACATACATACTATATACGTGTAGAGAAAGAGAGAGAGAAATGGGAGGGGTAGTTTGTCCAATAATTTAAGAGTTTCTTTCAAGTTTTTTAATATTTACTTTATTTTCTGTTTCATCTACAGCCAGAACTTATTATCTCAATATTAAAGGTTGAGGACTGCTGAATGAATTTGGGAAATTTTAAAATAAGAAAGAAATAGTAGGAGGTAGTCTTAGTTACCTATAGAGATCTGGTCTTGTTCTTGCCCAAGAGGTTTTCATTAAAGTAATCAAATTATAGCAGCCTAAAAAGGGATCATATTGTCTTTCCAATACTCCTTTTCAGTTGCTTAGATGCACTTGAATCTATCCAAGTATTTACAGAGCAGTGTTCTGGTTACCTAGTGGCACTCTGACAGGAATACACCACAAATGGGTTGGCCTTAACAAACAGGAGTTTATTCTTAACAATTTGGAGGCTTTAAGTCCAAGTTCAAAGTGCCAGGCTCTAGGGGCTGGGTGAAAGCTCCTCAACCTTGGGGTCCAGCTCTGCCTCCTGCTCCCAGCCCACTGGAGCTAGAGGCGTTTCTTCACTCAGACAGCTGCTGGCTGCTGAGGCTGAGAAGCCCCAAGGTTGACAAGTAAAAAGGCACAGTCCTGATGTTACCAAACCACATGGCAGGCCATTGACTTAAGTCCATTGTAAGTCCCAAGGTCGGCAGAGCATAGCAGGCTGCTGAGCAATGACACGGTTACACGCAGGGTCCAAACGTGCCATAGGCTAGAGACCATTCTCAAAGCTTCTCCTTATATACAGGAAGCAGACCACATACCCAAAGGCAGCTACTCAGTGCTCACAGTAGATTTCACCATGGAATTGATTACCAGTCTCATCATGGGGAATACTACATCCAGCTGCCCAGCCACTCAACCAGGACCAGCCAAGTTGATACACAGACATAAGACATAACCACCACAAGCAGCTACTACTATTGGTGATCTCATTGAAGTAAAATAGTTTACATATATAGGATTTGGGGTCAGGGAACATGGCTTTGAATTCAATTCTGTCACTTAGAGAATGATCATGAGCAACTCAGTTCATCTTACTCAAGGCCTGTTTACTCATTTCCTCTGACTTTATCTTTTACTCTTCTTGCTCTTGATCACGTCACTCCAGTCACGTTGGTCTCCATATTATTGTTCTTGAACTCACCAAGAAGCATTCTCTTTTCTAGGCTTTTGTTAATTGCCGTTTCCTTTGCCTACAAGAGGCTCCCTCCAGAATTCTTTGCCCAAATGTCATGTCATCAGAGAGGTCTTTCTAACCACTCTATATAAAATAGCATTCATACATATTTCTCATATTCCCTGTCCCTTCCCATGCTTAAGTTTTCTCCATAGAATTGTTCGCATTTGACATATATCAAAATTCATTTGTTTATTATCTGTTTCTTCTCACTAGTGCACAAACTCCAGGATGGTATTAGTTTGGTTCACTATATATTCCCAATGTCTGTGATAGAGTAGAGAATTAGTAAGTATTTATTTAATGAACATATTAATTTAATAAATAACATTACCTTTGCTACCTAGTTCATGAAGTCCCTGGATGACACAAATGGTTAAAGCTCATGACAGCTAATCAAAAGGTTGGTGATTTGAACCCATCCAAAGTGCTTCAGAAGAAAGACAAGGTGACCTGCTTTTTTTCACAGCCTTGAAAACCCTAGTTCATAGAGTTGTAAAAGTCAAAAGATTATGTGAAAGCATTTTGTAGAGTACTACATAGATGAGATGCTTTTGCTATAATGTACAGATTTTTAACTGGCATTTGTATGGTTGTGGATTGTGTGTGTGTGTGTGTGTGATTTGGGTGAAAATTTACAGAGAAAATTCACTTTGCATACAGCAGTTTACATACACTTTGTCTCGTGACATTGACCATAATTTACCACAATGCAACAGCTCCCCTCCCACTTCCTCCCTATAGCTACCTCTTCCCTGTGTCCATCCCTCCATGCACTACTGCCCCCTGAGCTGTCTCCCGGTGCATAAGCAGGCCTTCTTTCTCCCATGATTGTTCTCCCCAAGGAGTGTATCTACCTCAGGTGAATGTTCAACTCATATGCCTGTCTTTTATTTGGCTGAAAGCCACAGATGTGGGTTCAATTCCAGACCTGAAGGGCAACTAGGGGCCATAGTCTCAGTGGTTCCACCAGGCTCTATCAGAACAGCTAAACTCCTGGTCCCCTCTTTTTTTTTTTCCTCCAAGTGATTTTGAATTTTGTTGCACATTGTTCTCCCTCTCTATCCAGGATCTCCTACATAGATCCCCTTCCAAGTGGTTGACATTGGTAGCCAGGCACCATCTAGTTCTTCTGGTCTCATAGTCATATAGGTTGCAGATCGGATGGTGTACCAGTCACTAGGACTAATTGTTTCTATGAATTTTTGGTGTTCTTCATTTTTCTTTGCTCGGGACAAGGAGAGACCCATCGTTGCATCTAGATGGCCTCTTGCAAGCTTTTAAGATCCCAGTCGCTACTCGTCAAAGTAG
>NW_006921641.1:4649934-4664820 GCF_000298275.1 Orycteropus afer afer | reverse complement strand
TTTTGGCTATTGTAAACAGTGCTGCGATAAACATGGGTGTGCATATGTCTGTTCTTGTCATGGCTCTCACTTCTTTAGGATATATACCTAGTAATGGACTGGCTGGGTCAAATGGTATCGATAAACATGGGTGTGCATATGTCTGTTCTTGTCATGGCTCTCACTTCTTTAGGATATATACCTAGTAATGGACTGGCTGGGTCAAATGGTATTTCTAGTTTATGGATCATTTTTGCAAAGCCAAATAGAAACTGTCAACTCAAAAGATTGAGAAGAAGTGAGCTCTCTCTCTCAAATGTAACCCAAATATAGAAACACTGATTAGGAAATCCAAAAGCCAATCACATCACTCTATGTAGCTGAATATTTTAAGAACGTTTTACTCTTTCCCAAATCAAGAACTCGTTTGTTTTTAGATATTCAGAAAGTTATATGTTTCAAAATTATGTTTCCTGCTCTAGAGCACCTACAAATCTAAATACTCTTTAAGTCAGTTATAACTCAAAATATCAAGAACAAAAGTGTTTAACTGATTACTAGATTTGAAGTGTCAGGACTTGTGCCATTCTAATTTTTTATATTAGTGTTTAATTTCCACTATTCCTACTCTTACTTTAAAAGATTTATAGAAGCAGTAAAAGTTTTGAACAGCACGATTTTCTACTAGGTGAGTTAACAACTTTAAATCTGACATCTTGATTTATTTCAACTACTTATTGATTCCAGTCTTGTGCTAAGTAATTGGATGATCTAAGGATTCCCTGCCTTTTCGAGAATAACTATTTTTCATTTCCTCTGAAGCTTTGAGATCATTGGCTGGAGAAAGAATAGAATTAATGAGACAGAAGTCCTTGAACAGAGATACAAGTCACCTTCTTGCACATGAAAAATAATAGGACACATGAAAAGCCTAAAGGACCGTATGAAAAGATGCAATATCAAGTATTATTCCAGTTAGACAAAATATTCACCTATTATATGATTGACAGTCTGTGTTAAACAGGTTTGGGTTTCTTTTCTTTCAAAATCACTCTAAAATGATTAGTGTGTGCTCTAAAATACATAGGATTGTTTCTACTATATTGTGGACTAATTTTGTCTTGGGATAGAGTAATAAATGGTATTTAAAATTTAAATAACTTCATCAGTTCTTTCTATTTTTATTCAAGGGCAAGATATCTTTCAAAAAGTTGAAGATTCATAGCAATTCAAGAATTCTGGGTCAAGTATTCTTCTTTCTCTAGTTTATCTCTTCACTCCATGATTATAAAGCAAAGATCCCATTTACCAAATGTACAGAATAATGTCTTACATTTCAGAAAAGCCCTTTTTAAAATGTTGTTTTTCAAGTGTCATTCTGATGACCTTCTGGTGTAAGACAGGTATTACCATTATCCACATGGCTTGGAAGTAGTAAAGGCAGGGTTTATTTACAATTCTTCCTAGAAAATGACTCCACATCATAGAGTCCATATTAAAAATAAAAAATAAATAAAAAAAAAAAAAAACCTCTGCTGTAGAGTAGATTCCGACTCATAGTGACCCCTCCTTGGGTTTCCAAGATGGTATCTCTACAGAAGTAGATTGCTCAGTCTTCTTTCCAAGGAGTGGCTGGTGGGTTTGAACCACCAGCCTTCTGGTTAGCAGCAAATGCCTTAGGCACTATGCTACCAGAGCTCCTATAGATGAGAAAATGCTGGCATTCTAGGCAAAGATGAGATTGTTCTTAATTTCTAATAAAATAAATTTATGGAGATATCTGGAGTCAAATGGGGTGGGAGGGTCTCTTTTTTCAATAGCTAGCCAGTTTGAAAGATAATTGGTTCCTAGTGGCCTAAGCCAGCACATTGTTACATTATTCTTTCGCAGGTTTAGGACTTTTACTTTGTCAAATCTGCTGAAGTATGTTTTTATTTCAAGACATTTCAACTCAGATACTCTAAATAAAATGAGAGTGGGCATTTTGTGTATATGACAATTTGAAGCACAATGCTGACACCTAGTGTATTGACTGATTTTTTCCTGATTTATTTTTTAAATGGTTATAGTCAAATTTAAAATGTTGTTGTTGTTGTTATGTGCCGTCGAGTCGGCCCCGACTCATAGCGACCCCTCCTTGGGTTTCCGAGGCAGTATTACTACAGAAGTAGGATTGCCCAACCTTCCTTCCGAGGAGTGGCTGGTGGGTTTGAACCGCCAGCCTTCTGGTTAGTGGTCAAGTGCTTTATGCTATCATGCTAAGCACTTTAAATGTGACTTTTAAATGATACATTATTATCATCCCTATATTACAAATAAAGGAAAAGCAGTTTAGAGAGTATAATCTCATTTTCTTATTGTGAAAGGCAGGATTCAAATTCTGATCTGCCAGACTTAGGAACTGGAATGCTCAAACACTATTTTTAAAGGAACTAAGTAAGTTATTTTATTAGATGCTAAGTTTATTTCTATGTATTCACCTGAATGACATGTTTGTACAGACTTCCTTCAGGGCTGCTCTTAAGGGTGCAGAGGTAGAAAATATGACAACTCTGAGACACTAAAGCAAAAGCAGGGCTGGCTCAAAGCACAGGCCTCAGATTTGTCACGCCCCGAGCTGTGGAATTCCTTTTCACTCTCATTCTTGCTCTGAGGACAGAGAAGAGTCTCACATAGTTTTCTGGGTAAGTTCTGGTTATCTTGCTTACCCCCAGGAGCAATGTGCATTACAGTGCAGTTCTTTGTAGGGTGAGCTAACCTTTCCTCAAGTTGTCTTGTTTCCTTCTTTAGACTCCAAGAAAGTAGAACCTGTATCTCATTCATTTTTGAAGACATATGCTTAGCACATAGTAGGTACTCAATAAATTATGTGAATAAATGAATGAAAGGTTCAGAATTTCTTTTCTAAAGTTATTTTCTTTGTACCTTTTATTTAGAATATGCAGCTGTTTGGATTCAGTTGCTTAGCACCTAATGCTAAGGTGGCCCTGGTGAATACAATCCCCAAGTGGGTTGCTTACCTTCTCTGTCAGAAATCATGGCCCCCAGAGCCTGACAATGACTCTCTGCTACTCCACTATCTCCATCCATGGGCTCTTTCAAGATGGGCTTCTATTTCCCTGTCCTTTCTCCTATAGTACACTTCTTAATTGTTGTATAATCCAATGTTAAAATGCTGCAATTGTTTTCACCCAAATCACACAAAAATAAATAAATAAAATGCATCAATTGTCTTACTGCCCACCCACTGCCATCACTGCCATGATGGGTTGGAACCACCTCAGATTTCCATTAACAGCTGAACGCTTAACCACTGTGCCAACAGTGGGGATAAAATCATTAGATACAAAACAGGTAAGTAACAAGCCTAATATGTTCATCTGATCATGCATGACTCAGCTGATTCCAGGGCTTTCCTTTGAATTTTCTTGGGTCAGCCTATAATTCAACTTTTGTAATTAGACCATAAAACAACCTGACAAAGATCTTTTAGTCTAGTTCTTTTTCACTCACCATTCCTAGTATCCAGTATATAATGGATTCTCAATGAACATGAGCTTATATTAAAAAAATTAAAAACTAACATTGATTGAATACTTGGTATATGTAACTTCCCAGTTTAGCACAGCATGCAGGTTTTATTTCACAATGCTGACAGAAAAGTTGTAGTATTGTTTCAATTCTCCAGATTGTGAAACAGACTCAAAGAAATTAAGTAACTTGTCCAAGATCAGGATCCCGATTAATATTTGACTCTAAAACCAACACTCTTCACAACTCTAAGTACAAAACTGCAGTTTTCTGGTTGAGAAAAGCGCCTTTTCTTGATGGTACTAGGACTGTATTTCCATTGGAAAGAATTCTTCTAGCATCCCCTTGAAGCCGGATTCAGGTACTGGTGCCTCTTTAGACTCTACTCAAAAATATCTTTCTATTCTGGATGCAGAGCATCCTGCAAACCTTCGCCTGGGCAGAATATGTAATAAACTAATTCAAGTGAAAAATTATGTGTTTAATAACTGTTTTTGTGGGTTTTTTAGGATTTTATGTTTCATAGGAAGAAATTGGAATTTCTACAAAAGTTGTACAAGCCTATAGTCAGAAATATAACCTCCTTTTACAGGAAATCAGATTCAATTTATAACCCTGACTTATAGTTTCAAACTACTCATATTAAAAATAATTATGGAATAATAGTAATTTCATTGCACTCTCAAATGTACACAATTTGTAATTACTTCAGTAGTTCTCAGAAACTTTAGTATGTAAATTCACATAAAGAAGCACTCTAAAAGTTCGGATTCCCAGGCTAACCTCTGACAATTTTGATTTGACAGCTCTGGTGTGGGGTGGGGCCTCAACTCACTGCCATGGAGTCGGATCCGACTCATGGCGACCCCTTCTTGGGTTTCTGAGGCGGTATCTCTACTGAAGTAGATTGCCCAACCTTCCTTCAGAGGAGTGGCTGGTGGGTTTGAACCGCCAGCCTTCTGGTTAGCAGTCAAGTGCCTTAAACACTACAGTACCAGCGCCTAGAAATCTACAATTTTAATAAGCATCTGAGATAATTCTAATGCAAGTGGTCTTTGAACTGCATTTTGAAAATTTTAATTTCAAATAAAAATTTCAGGTAAATATATGAAAAATACTCCTCACTAATAAGTGAGAAACCAAAGTAGAGGGTGAGAAAAAAAGAGGAAGGCCTAAAAAAGAGATGGATTGACAGAGTGGCTGCAACAATGGGCTCAAACACTAATGATTGAGAGGGTGTCACAGATGGGGTAGTGTTTTGATCTGTTGTACGTAGGGTCACTATGAGTTGGAACCAACTCAACAGCATCTAACAACAACAATAAGTGAGAGGATATAGTAAATACAAGGTAAATATTTAGTAAAACTAGGTGCCCTCTGTGACAGAAGCTTTTGGTTACTTTGTTCAGTCTTTTGAAAGTCGTGTCTATATTTTATCCAGCCAGGCAGCCAAAAGTTTGTAGGTTTGCAAAAACTTGTCAGAAACCTTGGCCTAATTATCACTGACCAAAAAAAAAAAAAAAAAAAATTAGAACAAAGACAAGTGATAATGATTTTAGGAAATTAAAAATAAAAAATATGGAAAACATCATTGCCTGATGATGGAAAAGCATTCTAAGGAATCTAAATTTCAGAGACATAGGGAAAGGGAAAAAAACCTACCGGTCACATTTTAAACCGTATTTAAACTCCAGGGAGCTACGCAGGCGCCTGACAACCTCTGCTTGCTCAGCAGCAGACTTGAACTCTGACATTTCAGTGACAAAGTCTATTCTTTTCTTTTCTTTCTTTCTTTTTATTTTTAAAATCAGACAGCCACAAAGAAGCAATGTCATGTAGGGATTTGAGGGGAAAAAAAAGGTAGCCAGATTAATTTTTGTGATATGTAGATAGAACTACTTCATAGACAAAGGCAGGAACTCCAGAATTTGAAGGTAACGATAGAAAACACTTTGCATTTTTCCATTATTGAAATCCTAAACTTTCGAAGACTTATTTTACAGGCTAGCTTATGGCCTACTTTGATGAATGTTTCAAATGAGCAT
Organism: Orycteropus afer afer; assembly: GCF_000298275.1. Taxonomy (NCBI): domain Eukaryota; kingdom Metazoa; phylum Chordata; class Mammalia; order Tubulidentata; family Orycteropodidae; genus Orycteropus; species Orycteropus afer. Next base: position 4,659,265 of record NW_006921641.1, on the reverse strand, counting down.
GAAAGGAATATTCTCCTACTGTTGAGTGGAATCAATTTGGTCGAGTTGATTTTTCCCAACTCATTCCATCCATCATGATTAAGAATTTTTGGATCTAACCATTGTGAATTTGTCTATTTTGCCCTTTCATTCCATCAGTATTTTTTTCATAGATTTTGAAGATTTTTTTTATTATTTGTATACAGAGATACGATCCTTATGTCCTCATGATGAATTGACATTATGAAATGTCTCCCATTCCTAGTAATATTTGTCTAAAGCATACTTTATCTGATTAATCATAGTTATTCCAATATCTCTTTGGATTAATATTTGCATACAATTGAATCTTTTTTTAATCCAATCTGGCACTATCTACCTTTTAATTGTGGATTTTAGACCACTTTTTATCTAATTACAGATGTGGTTGAATTTAAAATTACCTTCTTCATAGTTATTTCTATTTGTTCCATATGTTCTTTGTTCCTTTCTCTTTTGACTTCTTTTGGGCTCACTGAACTTTTTTTTTTTTAATGATTTAATTTTATTTCCATTATTGGCTAATTAGCTATGCCTATTTAGGTTTTGTTTTGTTTCTTTCAGTTTGGGTTTTGTTTCTTAAAAGTTGCTAGAATTTAAAATATATAGTCTATCTTCAAGTATCACTATACTACTTCACATGCATTGTAAGAACCTTACAAATGTATACTTCTTATTCCCCTTTCCTGCCTTTTACTATTATTTTCAGACATTTTACTTCTACACATACTATAAATTCACAACATATTTTTATTTTCTTTAAATAATAAATTATCTCTTAAGGAGATTTAACAAGAAAAGGTGTCTTTTTTATCTATCCAAATACTTACCATGTGCAGCATTCTTTGTTTGTATCCTAATCTCTATCTCATATTATTTTCTTTCTATTGGAAGAACTTCTTTTATTATCTTTGTAGTATTAATCTGTTGACAATGGCTTGTTTCACCTATTGTCTGAAGGGGTCTTTATTTTATCTTCAATTTTGAAAACTGTTTTCTCTGGATCAAAGTTTTTAGGTTGACAGCCCCCCTCCACCAATACTTTGAAGACATCCTTTCACTGTGTTATAACTTGCAGAGTTTTTGGTGAGAAGTCAGGTGTAATTCCTATCTTTCTCTGATCTGTTTTTAAATTTTTTAAAAATCAATAGTTTCCAGCAATTTGATTATAATGTGCCTTGCTGTGGTTATATTTATGTTTATTCTGCTTTGGTTATATTGTATTTCCTAGATCTGTGAGTTTGTAGTTTTCATTGAAAACATTTGAAAGATGTTTGGTTTATTATTTCTTCAAATACCCTCCTTTCTCTCCCTGGGACTCCAATTACACACACTATTAAATCACTTGATATTGTCCCACAGGCCACTGATACTTTTTTTTATCCTCAACTCTTCTATATTTGCTTCATTCTGGATAGTTCTGTCTTCAAGTTCTCTTATCTTAGTGTCAATCTGCTGTTAATCCTATTCAGAGACTGTATTTTTTTTATTTCCAGAAGCTCCATTTTGTTCTTCTTTATATAATTTCCATTTTTCTCATTATAAATTGTTCTATTTCCTAGATAATGTAAAAAATCACTGCCATGACATTAACACCAATCTGAGCTGAGTACACATCTGCGAGAATAATACAAGGGAAGAGAAGCAAGATTAAGAAGAAAACATAGTTTTTAGGTTCCAGTAAGAAGGCAGAAAGACTGCACAGACCCTCTTCAACAAAGAAAAGGGGAAGCAATTCACACAGACACGGAAAATAATCCTGGATCCCAGAGCTTTGAAGCAAAGGATATAAAGTGGACTAAACTCCAACTAGCAGAAGAATTTGCATGAAAACACCAAAAAAGGAGACATACAGAGCTCCCAAACAGTTAACAGAGATCAAAATACAACAACATCACAATGCCTTGGAGACAGAAGATCATCACAGTCCACACAAAGAAGCAAGATAAAGTGGTAAAAAATAGGGAACAGGATACAGACTCACAGCACATCCCTGAAGAAAAAGCAGCATTATAACTCCCCGATAAGGCATTCAAAAGAATTATATTTAGGTATCTTCAAAGGATTGAGAGAAAGACTAGGGAAAACACAGACAAAACCCTAGAAGAATTTCAGAAGAAAATACAAGAACAAAATGACAAAATAAATGAAAAATCTACAAAATCTACAGATAGAAATCCAGAAGATTAATACTAAATCGTCAGAAATAGATAACACATTGAAAGGGTAAAGGAGTAGAATTGATTAATGAGATTGAAGAAAAAATACTTTAATACTTCTTTGGAAAGGTATCAATCAGAAAAAAAGATCAAAACAAAACGAAGAAAGGAAGCTTGGGCAATCTACTTCCGTAGTGATGTTGCCTCAGAAACCTAAGGAGGGATCGCTATGAGTCAGGTCTGACTCGATGGCACGTTACAACAACAACAAGGTTCATGTGGGATACCATCAAAAGGAATAACATGTGTTATTAGAATTCCAGAACAGAAAGGGAAAAATAAAAACAATGAGAAAATTTCAAGATTTGGTGGAAGAGAACTTCCCTGATATGATGAAAGATGAGAATATATCCATTCAGAAAGTCCAACAAACCCCAAACAGGATAGACCTCAAAAGAAAATCACCAAGACACATCATCATCAAACTCATCGAAACTAAAGGCAAAGAAAGAATCCTGAAAGCAGCATGAGAAAAATAAAAAGTTACTTACAAAGGACAGCCAGTAAGAATAAGCTCTGATTTCTCAGCAGAACCATGCAAACAAGAAGGCAATGGGATGGCAACCTTACAAGAGATAGTAAAGGGAGTCCTTTGAACAGAGAACCAAAAAATAGCAAACAACCGACCATTAATATACAAGATGACATAACCCAGAAACCACAACTATGGACATATCCAAAGTAAAATAAGCTTTCAAGATTGTAAACAGGGAACCAGAGACATCAATTGGCAGATGAGGACAACTACAAACAAAAAGAGGGAAAATACTGTGTAGTTACATAACTTCTAAATGGAGAGGAAGTTAAGAGAGTTATAAGATAGAATGGACTGTTCTAAATGTGGGGAGAAAATTATAAATCACAGGGTACGCTCAAAGAAAAATGATAAACCTTCACATTACAATAAAAAAGAGGACAAGCACAAATATTCAGCAAATACTAAAACAAGAGCAACAAAGGAAATGATAACACAATTCATAAACATAATGAGCTCAGCACAGAAAATTATATGGAACAAAAAAACCAGGGACACCATGAAAAAACACATAACAAAATGACAGCAACCAATTCATACTTGTCCATAATTACACTGAATGTTAATGGATTAAATGCACCATTCAAGAGACGAAGAGTTGCAGATTGGATAAGAAAACAAAACCCATCAACATGCTGTCTACAAGAGACACACCTTAGAGACAAAGAGAAAACTAAACTAAAAATTAAAGGTTGGAAAAAGATATCTCAAACATAAAAGAGCAGGAGTGGCAATATTAATTTCTGATCAAATTGACTTTAAGACACAAACCACCATATGAGACAAGGAAGGACACTATATAATGATTAAAGGATCAATTGAACAAGAAGCTATAACCATAATAAATATCTATAGACCCAATGAAAGAGCCAGAAAATACATAAATCAGACTTTAAAAGAATTGAAAAGGCAAAGAGATGACTTCACAATCATGATCGGAGACTTTAATACATGATTTTCAATGAAAGATGGAACAACTGGAAAAAAACTCAACAAAGATGCAGAAGAGCTTAACAATACAGTCCACCAGCTTGGCCTTAAAGACCTCTACAGAGCACTTCACCCAACAACAGCACAATATACACTTTTTCCAGTGCACATGGAACATTTTACATGATAGACTATATGTTAGACCATAAAGCAAGTCTTAATAAATTTAAAAACACTGAAATACTGCAAAGCATCTTCTCAGATCACAATGCTATCAAATTAGAAATCAACAATAGGAAGATCAATGGGAAAAGAGCAAACACATGAAAACTGAACAACACCCTCCTTAAAAAAGATTGGGTAAGAAAAGAAATTAAAAAATGAAATTCAAAAATTCCTTGAATCAAATGAGAATGAAAACACAACACACCAAAATCTTTGGGACACAGCAAAAGCAGTGATCAGATGCCAATTTATAGCAATAAATGCACACAACAAAAAGAAAAAAGAGCCAAAATCAACACTTTAAGCCAACATCTCCACCAATTAGAAAAGAACAGCAAGAAAAGCCTACAGTCACCAGAAGAAAGGAAATAATAAAGATTTGAGCAGAAATCAATGAAACAGAAATTAGAAAGACATAGAAAAAAATCAACAAGACCAGAAGTTGATTTTTTGAAAAAATTAATAAAGTTGACAAACCACTGGCAAAATTAACAAAGGAAAAGAGGGAGAGCAAACAAATAACATGAACAAGAAATAAAATTGGTGACATCCCAACAGAACCAGCTGAAATAAAAAGGATAATATCAGGATACTATGAAGAATTGTAGGAGCTCTGGTAGCATAGTGCCTAAGGCACTTGACTGCTAACCAGAAGGCTGGTGGTTCAAACCCACAAGCCACTTCTCTGAAGGAAGGTTGGGCAATCTACTTCCATAGTGATACTGCCTCAGAAACCCAAGAAGGGGTCGCTATGAGTCGGGGCCAACTCAATGGCACATAACAACAACATGAAGAATTGTACTCCAAAATATTTGAAAATTTGGAAGAAATGGACAGATTTCTAGAAACACAATACTTACCTAAACTAACACAGACTGATATGGAAAAGTTGAACAGATACATAACAAAAGAAAAAATTGAACAGGTCATAACAAAATTACCAATAAAAAAATGTCCTGGCCCAGACGGTTTCACCAGAGAATTCTACAAACATTCAGAGAAAAACTGACACCAATCCTACTCAAACTATTCCAAAACATAGAAAAGGACGCAATCCTCCCTTACTCATTTTATGAAGCAAGCATAACCTTGATACCAAAACCAAGGAAAGACATCACTCAAAAGGAAAACTACAGACCAATATCTTTCATAAACATAGATGCAAAAATCTTCAACAAAATCCTAGCCAATAGACTCCAACAACTTATCAAGAAAATCATTCATTCTGACCAAATGGAGTTCATATCAGGTATGCAAGAATGTTTCAACATTAGAAAAACAATCAATGTCATCCATCACATAAATAAAGCAAAGGAGAAGAACCACATGATCATATCAATTGATGCAGAAAAGGCAGTTGATAAAATCCAACACCCATTCCTGATCAAAATTCTCAGCAAAATAGGAATAGAAGGGACATTCCTCAACATAATAAAAGGCATCCATGCAAAACCAACAGCCAACATTATTCTCAATGGAGAGAGACTGAAACCATTCCTCTTGTGAACAGGAACCAGACAAGGATGCCCACTATCACCACTTCTATTCAAGCTGGACTATATGAAGAAAAACATGGCATCAGGATTGGAGGAAGAATCATTAACAACCTGAGATATACTGACAACACAACTTCACCTGCTGAAAGTGAGGATGACTTGAGGCACTTACTGATGAAGACTGAAGAATATAGTCTGCAGTATGGATTATATCTCAATATAAAGAAAATCCTCCCAGCTGGACCAATAAGCAGCATTATGATAAAAGGAGAAAAGGTTGAGGTTGTCAAATAATTCACATTGCTTGGTTCTACAATCAATGCCAATGGAAGCAACAGTCAGGACATTAGACGAGCACTGGGCAGGTTGGCCGTGAAGGAACTCTTTCAAGTGCTGAGGAGCAAGGATGTCTCCTTGAGGACTAAGGTGTGCCTTACACAAGCCATGATATTTTCAATTGCTTTGTATGCATGGGAGAGCTGGACAATGAATAAGGAAGACCAAAGAAGAGTTGATGCTTTTGAGTTTTGGTGTTGGCAAATAATGCTGAAAGTACTATGGACTGCTAAAAGAACTAACAGATCTGTCCTGGAGGAAGTGCAGCCAAAATGTTCCTTGGAAGTGAGAATGGCCAGACTTTGTCTCACCTACTTTGGTTATGTTATCAGAAGGGACCATTCCCTGGAGAAAGATGTCATGTTTGGTAATATGGAGGGTCAACAAAAGAGGGGAAGGCCTTCAACAAGATGGATTGACATCGTGGCTGTGACAATGGGCTCAAGTATAGCAAGGATCATGGAGCTGGCATGGGATGGGGCAGTGTTTCGTTTTGCTGTGCATGGGGTTGCTATGAGTCGGAAACAACTCGACAGTACTTAACAACAACAATATATGGCATAAATAGACTATCAAGTATAACCTAAAATGCACAAACAGCAGAAGAGAAACTAGATGACTGGGATCTTCTAAAAATTAAATGTGCTTCCATAGACTTCCTCAAAAGATTCAAAAGAGGACCTACAGATTGGTAAAAACTATTTGGCAATGACATATCTGACAAGGGACTCTAGAATTTATAGAAAACTCCAACACCTCAATAACAAAAAGACAAATAATCCAATTTAAAAATGGACAGAATAGACACTTCACCAAGGACGATATTCAAGTGGCCAACAATCATGAAGAAATGCTCATGATCATCAGCCATTAGAGAGATGCAAATCAAAACAACAATGAGATACCATCTGGCCCCAATACTAGTAGCAAAGTTCAACAAGACAGAAAATAACAAATGCTGGCGAGGATTCAGAGAGATGGGGACTCTCATACACTGCTGGTGGGACTGTAAAATGGTACAACCATTGTGGAAAGCAGCATGGCAATTCCTTAAAAAGTTGGAATTAGAAATACCATTTGACCCAGCAATCCCATTACTGGATATATATCCTAAAGAAGTGAGAGCCATGACAAGAACAGACATATGCACACCCATGTTCATTGCAGCTCTATTTATAATAGCCAAAAGATAGAAACAACCTAGGTGTTCATCAATTGAAGAATGGATAACCAAACTACGGTACATACACACAATGGAATACTATACAACCCTAAAGCATAACGTAAAATCTGCAAAACACCACATAACATGGATGAACTTGGAAGACATTATGCTGAGTGAAATAAGTCAATTACAGAAAGACAAATATTGTATCAGTCCGTTATTTTAAAAGTCAAGGAAAGGTTTATATATGGAAGGACATTTTCCTTGTTGGTTACCAGGGGTGGGAGGGGAGAGGAAGTAACAGTGTTAGATATGTAGAGATAAGTATTGATTTGGGTGAAGAGAAGGACAAAGTACCAAATGTGAGTGATCAACATGGTGGCATTGAGGAAGAGGAAGACATAGAGAGATACATGGGAGGTGCAGACTACAAAGATGAATCCTTTTGCACATAGAGTATTGCATTGTCAATGAAGGCAAACATGGGTATACGGGTGGATAGATGGGTGGACAGGCTGAATTATTAGGTATGTCTATGCAGTGGGAAGCATACCCAAAACTATGTATAGGGTTGGCAAACAATAGTTCCACATGTGTATTTGTATGTTCTGTAAGAATTCCCAGGTGTAGAACTTCTTGTAAGATGGAGGAATAGGCAGACAAGCAACACAGACCCTCTTCAACAAAGAAAAGAAAAACCAATTGACAGAGGTACAGAAGATAATCATGAACCCCTGAGCTTTGAAAGGAACTATACAGAAATGGATTAGGCACCAACTAGTGGAAAAATCTGAATGAAAACAGTGAGCACAGAGACAGTCGGAGCTAGGGACTGTCATCTACTCTGATGGGACCAACAGTCTGAATATTTCCAAGTGGTGTTTGGATCAGAGAATTGACCTAAAAATCAGCCCTAGTCACCAGGGCTGCAGTGATGACTGCACTGGTGGCCTCTGATAGGAAGGGAAACAGCAAGAAGGGAGACAATCTCAGTTGTTGACTTTCCGCTGTCCGGGGGGAGCAGCCATTTTGATTGTTTACACACAAGTCATTTTGGATATTTAAAGTGACCGAGGGTCTGGCCATTTTGAATGTTTGTAAGTGTCAACCATTTTGGATATTTAAAGTGACCAAGGGCACAGCCATTTTGAATCTTTACAAGTGGCAACCATTTTGGATTTTAAAGTGATAGCACTGTCATTCGTATTCCAGGAACCTAAGAATAGACTCTGTTTGCCAAGGGACATATGAGAGGCTGACAACAGGAAAGGAGACAGGTGGTGAGTGTATAAGTGCTGTCAACCAGAGAGTAGAGGAGCACAGTACACTGCTTGCGTAGATAACATACAAATAAAACAAAGAAAATGAAAATCGTGGGCAAGTCACTCCAACATGCAATCACCAATTAAATATAAACACAAGAACATCACAATGCCTCAGAGGCAACAGAGCATCACAGTCCACATAAAGAAGCAAGATAAAGCAGGAGAAACAAGGGACCAAGATACAGAACAAAAACACATCCCTGAGGAAGACGCAGCATTGGAACTCCCTAATAAGGAATTCAAAAGAATTACATTTAAATATCTTCAATGAATTGAGAGGCAAATCAAAGAAAACACAGAGAAAACCCTAGAACAGTTTTGAAAGACAATACAAGAACAATATGACAAAATAAATGAAAAATTAGAAATGACACAAAATCTACACACAGAAATCCAGAAGATTAATACTAAATTTTCAGAAATAGATAAGATATTGAATGAGCAAAGGAGCAGAATTGAATCTATGGAAGACAGAATTAGGGAGATTGAAGGCAAATACCTGAACACTTCTTTGGAAAGGGATGAATCAGAAAAAAGATCAAAACAAAATGAAGAAAGCCTAAGGTTCACATGGAATACCATGAAAAGGAATAACCTACATGCCATCAGAATCCCAGAACATGAAGAGAAAAATAAACCACAGAGAAAATTGTCGAAGATTTGTTGGAAGAGAACTTTCCTGGTATGATGAAAGATGAGAATATATCCATTCAGGAAGTCCAACGAATCCTAAACAGGATAGATCTCAAAAGAAAATCACCCAGACATATCATCATCAAACTTACCAAAACCAAAGACAAAGAAAGAATCATGAGAGCTGCACAGGAAAAATGAAAAGTTACCTACAAGGGGCAACCAATAAGACTAAGCTCAGATTTCTCAACAAAAACCATGGATGAGAGAAAACAATGGAATGGTATATATAAAACAATGAAAGAGAAAAATTTCCAACCAAGAATTATGTACCCAGCAAAACTGTCCCTCAAATATGATGGTGAAATTAGGACATATCCAGATAAGCAGAAATTAAGGGAATTTGTTAAAACCAGACCAACCTTACAAAAGATGCTAAAGGGAGTCCT
>NW_006921641.1:4646117-4647454 GCF_000298275.1 Orycteropus afer afer | reverse complement strand
AGGCACTTGACTGCTAACCAGAAGGCTGGCAGTTCAAACCCACCAACCACTCCTCGGAAGGAAGGTTGGGCAATCTACTTCCGTAGTGATACTGCCTCAGCAACCCAAGGAGGGGTCACTATGAGTCGGGGCCGACTGGACGGCACATAACAACAACAACAACAACAATATATTAGGAGCCCTGGTAGTGTAGTGCTTAAGGCACTTGACTTCTAACTGGAAGGCTAGTGGTTCAAACCTACCAGCCACTCCTTGGAAGGAAGATGGGGCAATCTACTTCCATAGTGACACTGCCTCGGCAACTCAAAGAGGGGTCGCTATGAGTCGAGTCCAACTCAATTGCACATAACAACAACAATATACTTAGATGTATTGCTGTGTGTTAGAAAAGTGTGCATGCAATACATATATAAATATTATACATATGTATTTATATTAATCTAGGTGCAAGGCACCCTCTTCCTCAAAAGAATGCTGTTCACTAAACCAAAGATTTGGCTGGATATAGTCTTACATATATACTTGTGCTACAAAAATTTCCACATACATTAGATAAGTAATGGGACAAAGTTAGAGTAGCTTCTCAGAGAGTAACCAAACTCTGGGGAAGAGTCACCAGACCTGCAGAGTCAGGACCATAGTCTTGGGGGATGTCATGGTCAACTGGCACTATACAGTACACAAAAATCTTGTTCTACATCCTACTTTGCTGAGTAGCACCTGGGGTCTTAAAAGCTTTCAAGCAACCATCTAAAATGCAACTATGGGTTTTCTCTTCTCTGGAGCAAAGAAGAGTGAAGAAAACCAAAGTCATTTGTTAACAATTAGTCCAAAGATATAACGGACCATGGGGACTTGAACCTTCATGACCCTGAGACCAGAATTAGATGGTGCCTAGCTACCAATATCAACTACTTAGAAAGGGATCAAAATTGGTGATCCTGGATAGAGTGGGAAGAAATACGTGGAACAAGATTCAAAAACACAGAATGACCAGAATTACTAGTCAGATGGTGTGGTGGTTATGTTTGTGTATCAACTTGCCTAGGCCTGGTTGAGTGGCTGGGCAGCTGGATGTAGTATTCCCCATGATGAGACTGGTAGTCAACTCCATGATGGAATCTACTATGAGCAGCTGAGTAGCTGCATTTGGGTATGTGGTCTGCTTCCTGTGTATAAGGAGAAGCTTTGAGAATGGTCTTTAGCCTTTGGCACGCTTGGACCTTCCATGTAGCCATATTGTTGCTGAGCAGCCTGCTATGCTCTGCCAACCTTGGGACTTACAGTGGACTTAAGTTAATGGCCTGCCATGTGGTTTGGTAACATTGGGACTGTGC
>NW_006921641.1:4639740-4646002 GCF_000298275.1 Orycteropus afer afer | reverse complement strand
AGGAGGCAGAGCTGGACCCCAAGGTTGAGGGGCTTTCACCCAGCCCCTAGAGCCTGGCACTTTGAACTTGGACTTAAAGCCTCCAAATTGTAAGAATAAATTCCTGTTTGTTAAGACCATCCCATTTGTGGTATATTCTTGTCAGAGAGGTACTAGGGAACCAGAACAGATGGAGGCTGATGGAACCCCAGAGACTATGGCCCCAGGTTATCCTTCAGGTCTGAAAATGGACTCACTTCTGTGGATGAGCTCTCAGTCCAACAGTAGAAAGATCAACAAGCAGAAGACCAACCCCAGGAAGATGCACCCCTTAGATCAGTCAACAATGAGACATCAGAAGGGCAGCATTCACATAGAGAGAAAGCTGGACAGACAGGAATGTATAGATAAGAAGGGCAGAAGGAAGGGATAGTTACACAGAGGACATGGGAGGAGAGTTTTTATGGTTGGGAATTGTAATCAGAACTGTAAAATCAAATGTGCATGAACTGTTGAGAGTAAAATGAATCTGCTTTGTAAATTTGCATCCAAATTACAATGAAAAAATTATATATTTAAAAAAAATGCTGTTCAAATTAAAAAGTACCCTTATATTACACAATGGTCATTAAAGAAAATTTTGGCTTTGCTGCTTCAGTGTTGGATTGATGTGATGAAAAACAAAAATGCATGTTATCAGACTCTGGCCTGAACCACCATCTATTCTCTGGAACACCTTTGAGTAGAGATTGACAAGACAAGGGACAGTTTCCTGGTAGACAGTGCTGAAAGGGTTTTTCAGCATTATGAATAGCAGACATAAAGTCACAGCAGGCCAAAGAAAAATAAAAGGCATTTAAAAGGCATTAAAGAATTTTAAATAGTAGTACAGATTTTCATATTATATAACTCTAGTGCTGGTATGAATGAGAGAGGAAAATACTAGAGGCAGGAAGACTAGTGAAAGGTTATTTAAAAAGTCTATAAAGTGTGGGCAATGATATTTGCCTTGTGTATTTCACTTGGGTTACTGAGATGACTGACCACCTGAGAGTAGATATGAAAGTGTTCTGAAAACATGAAACTACTAAAATGACTGTTCTTAAAGAAGCTGAGCCAACTGTGCATGTGCTCTAAAAGTCCATACTATTTTTAAAGAATCACAAAAGCAAGAAGAGATTAGAAAAGACCAGAAATTGCTAATATTCAACTTTTCAAAAACAGAAGAGCGGACTTCCAACAGAAATTTAAGACTAATGAACTTGACCTCAAGCCTCACTCCCCTACCAAATACCATTTTTTTGGAGGGACATTCATGGCCAGTACAGGGGATGGTCCAGGTTCCCTTAGCCCACTAAGAATAAATCTGAGCCTGCTTAGAGATTATAAAAGGATGTGTGTCAAGTGCTGTGTGATATAGGTGGCCTCTAAATGACCTCCTCAGGGATCCTGGGACTCTCCAGCCTTCCAGCCTCCACCACCACTACATGAGACAAACCCTTGGGTGTCTGTGAGTTCTGTGAGGCATCACAGCAAAATACAGAACCCTAAGACTGGGGAAATTACTGGGAGGAGGTGTTAATATCTGAAATGATGGAGTGGTACAGTAGTTTGGACATTTGGGACATCTTTAACCTCCACCTCATGGGGACTGGCCTTGTGCTGATCTTTCTGAGAGAAATTGTTGAAGCAATTGGTGTCAGAAGTGGGATATGAACCCACGCCTCCATCTGGAGACCAGTTACTTTGGTTGGTGTTACCTAAAAAGGAGATAATTGATCCAGGGGCTAGGGCTTTTAGTTACACCCAGCCAAAGGCCCTAGGCCATATACATAGAATGGGATGGTAATCAAGGTGAAGAGATGAACTTGGAATGTCATTAAAAGGATTATGTGTTTTGGATCAGATGGACAAATACCAGCAAACCTGAATGGCTGGTATCTGAATAATCTCACCCTTAGGGCTCTTTGCCTTGCTGAAAGACTAATTGTTAATGACCTTGGGACCAGTAATATGATTGTTGTTATTATTATTGTTATGTGCCGTCAAGTCGACCCGACTCATAGTCACCCCTCCTTGGGTTTCCGAGGCAGTATCACTACCGAACTAGATTGCTCCATCTTCCTTCCAAGGAGTGGCTGGTGGGTTTGAACTGCCAGCTTTCTGGTTAGCAGTCAAGTGCCTTAGGCACTACGCTACCAGAGCTCCTGGTAACATGATTGGGAGGGGCAAATTAATCTTTCAAGTATGAAAGGGCTAATGGCTAGTAAAGCCAGGGGGTGTGATGTGGTGAATTGATGTGGACCTTCTAGCCATTGTCCTCCATTCTGTGATGTATTGTAAATCCCATTATCCATGCCTATTTGGGGTGGTGTGGTAGTTAAGGTCAGGTATCAACTTGGCTGGGCAGCTGGTAGTAGTCGTTCCCTATAATGACTGGCAATCAACTCTGTGATGAGATTTGCTGTGAGCTGCTGATTGTATTGCCCCAACAGAAATAACCTCATGGGGACCGGCCTTGTGCTGATCTTTCTGAGAGAAATTGTTGAAGCACCCCCTGCTCTCTTGATATTCAAGGGCTTATGTAACCTTTCCTCTTGAGCAGCTCACTTTAAACTAATATCTTGATGTTGAGGGATGTCACTTCCATGACTAGATTACAAGATTTTGACTTTAAGTTTGCTAGCAGATTCTCCCCCTTACTGGCTTTGATGAAATAAGTTGCCATGTTAGGCCCACATGTCAAAGAACTGAGATTAAAACTGAAGGATGCCAACAATCTAAAAGGAACTGAATCCTGATGACAACAACCTAAGTTTGGAAGTGGAACCTTCTCCAGTCAAGCTTTCAGATTGAAACTCCAGCTCTGGTTGACCTCTGAAACCTCATGAGACTCTAAATCAAAGAACCAGCTAACCCTGAGATAATTTTTTTTTTTTAGGCCATTAAATTAATGGTGCTTTGTTATGCAGAAAGAGGTAACTAATGCATGCTAGTTGGATTACCTGGAACAAACATAATGATTATAGAATATCCAATTGAGCCAGTACTTTTCCAGCAAACAATTGACTATAAGCAGGGTACTCTAGCCCTCTCTTGGGGAAGACAAGTATTACTGATTTGATAAAGTGACCTTATTTTAGAATGTTTGTTGTTGTTGTTATGTGCCATCGAGTCGGCCCCGACTCATAGCGACCCCTCCTTGGGTTTCCGAGGCAGTATCACTACTGCCCAACCTTCCTTCCGAGGAGCGGCTGGTGGGTTTGAACCGCCAGCCATCTGGTTAGCAGGCAAGTGTCGTAGCCACTATGCTACCAGAGCTCCTATTTTTTTAGGATTTAGGATGTAGGAGATTAAAAAAAAAAGAAAGAAAAAGAAAGCAGCCTGGTTCAAGACTTCATTATAACACCATATTCCCACTAACAAAAGATGATAAACAGCCCAGAGAAAAACACTGGAGATGATTAAATGGAAGTAGACACTGAGGAAAGGTTTAACAAGAGGAATCAATTAACCCAGAGGACAGTAGTTTGGGGTTGTTAAGTAAGGAAGTAAAAAATATTTTCAAGTACATAAGAAATGAACACCTGAATAGTATTTGATAAAGTTAAGAGGTTTCCTCTGGAGATTTCAAGGAAATAAAGAGGCTGAGGCCATTCCTACTTTAAGGCAAGACAATAAGAAAGTCGACTTCTACTTCTCAAGGTCCTTTACGGGCTACTTCCTAGAAATGTTGTGACAGTCATTAGAGGGAGGATTCCCTAGCATCATAAAGACAATATAGCTTAACCGACCTCACTCAACTATATTTATAAAACACTTTATGCATCACTAATATACAACACAAAAGCATTGTTCCACATCCTACATTGGTGAGTAGGGACTGAGATCTTAAAAGCTGGCAAGCAGCCATCTAGATGCAACGATGGGCCTCTCCTCATTAAGAACAAAGAAGAATGAAGAAAACCAAAGATGCATAGAAACGATTAGTCCAAGGGTCTGGGACACCATGCGATGCACAGCCTATACAACTATGAGACCAGAAGAACTACATGGTCCCTCGCTATCACTGTCAATCACTTGGAGAGGGATCTATGTAGGAGATCCTGGACAGAGTGGGAGAACAATGTGGAACAAAACTCAAAATCAAAATTTAAAAAAAAAAAAAGGGACCAGGTTTGCTGGTCTGATAAGAGTCTGATGGAACTACTCAGACTATGGCCTCTAGCTGCCCTTCAGGTCTGGAATTGAACCCATTCCTGTGAGCCAAACAAAAGACAGGCATATGAGATGAACATTTACATTAGGTAGATACACTCCTTGGAAAGATCAATCATGGGAGAATAGAAGAGCCTGTGTGTGCACCAGGAGACAACTCAGAGGGCAGGAGTGCAGGGGAGGGAAGGACACAGGGAAGAGGTAACTGGGGAGGAACTGGAAAAACAGCTATTGCATTGTGGGAAATTGCAGTCAATGTCATGAAACAAAGTATATGTGAACTGTTGTATGGAAAATGAATTTGCTCTGTAAACTTTCACCAAAATCTCTCTCTCTCACACACACACACACAAGACATACAATGGGAGAAATACCACTATCTCACTTACTAAAAAAGAAAAAACACTTTATGCATCACCACTTGAAAAGCATTGACTATTACATTCTGATATGCGATGAGGGTATCTTTGAGATGTTTGTACTCTTCAATTCTTATCCAAATGACCTGCTGAAAGTGAGAAGAAGGAATATTAAAATGTCATGCACCTTAGAGGTCCTGGAATTGAGGTAACAATACATATTTCAAAATATAACTGTCAACCTATCAAGAAAATAACCAAACCATGGCAACTTTTTGATGATTTACCATTTTCCTTCATGTATTAAAACTTGGTTAGCATACTTCTGAACCATATTTTCCATAGCATAGTCAAAATTTTTGCTTCCAGAATCCAAATTTCATTACAAAGTACCACAAAACACTGATGTTACAAGTTTGAGTCCTTTAGTTTGGAAAAAAGTATGGGAAGCAGCAATGAAGTACAGCCACATGTCCAGAAAGGAAAATCTGTTACTAATGTAGATTGGGAGCTCTGGTAGCATAGTGCCTAAGGCACTTGACTGCTAACCAGAAGGCTGGCAGTTCAAACCCACCAGCCACTCTTTGGAAGGTTGGGCAATCTACTTCCATAGTGATACTGCCTTGGAAACCCAAGGAGGGGTAGCTATGAGTTGGTCTGACTTGACGGCACATAACATGGCATACTATAGTTACTATAGTATACTAGTAATAGTATAATAGTTATTATAACAACTATTATCACTGCACTGATACAATGTCTAGTTGTATCTCAGAAAATTCAACAAATATTCAAGTTAAACTGTCAGTAAGGTAGTAAAATAAGCAGTTATCTTTCAACGCTTTATCACTTCAAATGGCACCAAATATATACCAACTAGGAGCTCTGGTGGCACAGTATCTAAGACATTTGACTACTAACCAGAAGACTAGCAGTTCCAACTCTCTAGACGCCCCACAAAAGGAAAATGGGGCAAACTACTTATGTAAAGACTTACCACCCTGGAAACCCAATGGGGGTCTCTATGAATCAGAATTGACTCAATTGCATTTTTTTTAGTATACCAACTGGTGCATTACAACTGCATGAAATCATTCCCCTGGGTAGCTATTTAAGAGACTAAGCTTTTCTCAAATCAAACCATTACACCAGAGTTTGGTCTAGAAACAACAAAGAACTTGTTTCAAAATTTTTGATCAGGGTAACAATGGCTTTATGAATTGAAAAAGGAAGCATGGCAACAAAAACTATAGTGAAATTGGGCTTAGTTTTTTTTTTTTTTTTTTTACATAGTTTCTCAGTGTCTCATTGGTATGTACCACATGAAGGACCTTTTTGAGTTCTGAGTAAATAAACAATGAAAATTACTTTTCAAGACTTTCCCTCTCCCCATTATTCTTTGGTTGGGGACAAGGCATGAGAGTGCCCCATATTCATTCTTTAACATAGCTAAAAAATTAATATAGAGTTCCAGCAAGATGGCGGACTAGGCAGAAAGAATGTACAGACCCTCTTCAACAAAGGAAAGGGAAACCAATTAACACAGACACAGAGATAATCCTGGACCCCCGAGCCTTGAAGGAGAGGATATAGAAGTAGACTAAACCCCAACTAGCAGAAGAATTTGCATGAAAATACCAAGAAAGGAGACATACAGAGCTGCGGTCTGGCAGCAATCCTGATGGCACAGACAGCTTGGAGATTCC
>NW_006921641.1:4608402-4636627 GCF_000298275.1 Orycteropus afer afer | reverse complement strand
AAGACAGGCATATGAGTTGAACATTTACCTGAGGTAAATACACTCCTTGGAGAGAACAATCATTGAGAAAGAAGGGCTGCCTATGTACAGGGAGACAGCTCAGGGGGCAGGAGTCCATGGAGAGATGGACACTGGGAAGGGGTAAATATGGGGAGGGGAGCTGTTGCATTGTGGTAAACTGTGGTCAATGACATGAGACAAAATATATGTAAACTACTGTATGGAAAGTGAATTTGCTCTGTAAATCTTCACCCAAGTCACAATAAAAAAAACTAATATAGATTTTACAGGTACAACTGATCTGACAAGAGCCTAATCTAATTCTTTAAATACCTCAACATGTTTCCTGTCCTTCTGAAGATTTGTAATCACTGAAAATAATCAAAAGAATGTGCTATAAGCTACAAACTCACTGCCATCGAGTTGGATACGATTCATAGTGACCCCTCCTTGGATTTCCCAGGCAATATTAGTATGGAAGTAAATGGTCCAACCATCCTTCCAAGGTAAAGACTGATGGGTTTGAACACCAGCCTTCTGGTTAGCAGTCGTATGCCTTAGGCACTATGCCACGAGAGCTCCAAGGCAGTAACAAAAAGTGCCAAATTGCTCAAGGTCAATATTTTCTGAATAGATATGAAGAGCTGTCCCGAGTTACACCCATAAGGGCCACAGCCATCTGTGTACATGAATTGATAAGCTGGAGGGAGACAAAAGGTCTTGTTACTTGATAGATGTATCTTATTCAAGGTGATTGCCACAGGGCAGACTATCCAAATTCTTTTACTAAAAGCTGAACAATAATAACTAGAATTGCTGGTTGGAGTCTTGTGGAACCCCCAAGACTATAGCCCTGGGATACCCTTTGGGCCTGAGATAGGACTCACTCCCTAAACTGGCTCTCAGCCTAACAGTAGACAGACTTACATGCAGAACATCCAACCCAGGGTGATGTACCCACCTACTCTGTGGAGATACATCCCTTGAAGCAATTGCCTATGGGGCACCAGAGGGGCAGCATTCACATGCAGGGAAAGTTGGACAGACTTAAGTCCATAGCTAAGAAGGGCACAGGGAGGAGGGGTCACAGGGAAAGGAAGGGAGTAGAGTGGGTTAGGATTGGGGATGGTAATCGGGGCATGAAATCAAATGCAAACTGTTGAATGTAAAACAAATTGTGCTCTGTAATTTGTACCCAAAGCACAATTTTTAAAAAAAAAGAGATGATGAATGGGGGAGAAAAAGCTTACTGTTAAACTGTAAGTATGCACTTACGGTTTATAAGAACAATCAACCATATGCAATCAAAAGGCAGCATGTACCCAAAGATAAAGCTCAGAGGGCAGAAGGGACAGAAAAGAACAAAGGGAAATGGGAAACATAAGGAGCAAGTAGGATGAGTGCTGTTTCTTTGTGGGGACTGCATTCAATGTCATGAAAAAAAAATATGTATGAACTATTGAAAGGAAAATGGAATTTGCACCCAAATTACAATAAAGACTTTTTTTTAAAAAAAGTGCCTTAAGATGTAGACCAAAAAAGGGGGGAGGATGGAGAGAGGAAAAAAGATTACTTTCAGACAGTGCTATTCAAGCAAAAGGATATGGTTTCTGAACCACAGAAACCAAACATGCTTGTATCTGGAAAATAAATAGATCTAGTTATTAAGACATAAAGCAGCTCTTCACTAACACACAGAACATGTTCCTTCTTATATCTGAAAGTGTAGTCAACCCTGAACTCTCTGATTGACTAATTAAATGTTTTCTTAATTTTTCCTCCAAATCCTATTTCCTCAACCCTGATTCACATCTGCTACTTACCTCTGAACTTTTTTCTCCTCTTTCCATGTGTGAGGTCCAAACCAATCACAAAAGTCTATAAAGGTTTACAATGTTGAGTACAATGTGCAAGTACTCTGTAAACCACTGTATAAGGATGGTCATCCCACTCCCCTTCCCTAATGTATACATGATGCTTTATTATAAGCTCCGCAACAGAATGGCAATAGACAAAGTTATTATTTCTGAAAGAGTTCTTTATTTTTCATTTCTCTTACTGAGAACTCATTACTTTTCATGAATGCCAGATTTCATAGACAAAAGATGGCCAACCAATCTTTAGTTTTTGCAATGGTTCAGCAAATGTTGGTCAATCAGTCTAGAGACCTAATTCATTGAAAAAGAAAATTGAAAAACTAGTGATTTTTTCTTACAGGGAAAACACAAAACACTGCTTGCAAAATGACACTACAATGTAAAGGGTGTATCCTACTTATGTCAGATGACAAAAGAAACAGAGATTGAAGTGTTGTGTTGAGCTTGCAGAATTTGCCCAACTATACATATACACAAAGGAACCTCATTCAAGAAGAAACTAAAAAACGTTTTTATTAATAATTTTGGAGAAATAAAACAATATATTTACATACGTTTACAAACAATTGTATGGTTTTTCCTTTCCTTTCAAAAGATTTTTCATTTAGCAAAAAATCAAAACATTATTTACCATAAGCAATTAACCTAGTTTGTTTTTAAATGGACATTTCTTCACTCTTCCTTAAATTCAATACACTTACAGACTACCTAAATTGACACTGACATTAATGGGAATGAAAAACTTGTAGTAATATGATTAATGTCAAGACTACTATGTTAGGAGATAATGCTAAAGTTATGAGTGATAATTAAGAGTATGAAATACAGTAATTGCAAATTTATAGGATCTAATTCTCCTTCAAGTGTTTCAAGGAGAAAAAGAAAAGGGACTGGAGAGAGATGGAAAAGGGCAAAAACAATAGCCTACTTTTTGGTGCATAAAGCAATCTAAACTACTATTACATGGGAACAATGTGCCCACCACCATTTCTCTCCTCAGGTGTGGAGAGCTGCTATATGAAGGGTATTAAATCTCCTGGGTTCCACTCTTCATTTTAAAAAGTTATAGCTAACGATACTGAACAGATTATCAACTATCAGAATATACAGGCTTCTTGTTATGTGCCGTCGAGTTGGACCCGACTCATAGAGACCCCTCCTTGGGTTGCCAAGGCAGTATCACTACGGAAGTCGATTGCCCAACCTTCCTTGGTTGGCTGGTGGGTTTGAACCGCCAGCCTTCTGGTCAGCAGTCAAGTGCCTTAGGCACTATGTTACCAGAGCTCTCTCTATACAGGCTTAGAGCTTGCTTTAAAGTGAAAATTTAAGTTCCTCCCAGATAACAGCAGCCTCTTTATGAATGCAAAAGCAGATTTTGTTTCTCTTTCTTCTTTTGAGAAATTTACAACAAAGAGAGAAAAGAAGGATGGAGACCATACTATTAACGTCTTTTATCCTCATACCAGTAATCTTCTATCTTAGAGCAAATGTCTTTTAAAATGTTAGGAGTAAAAACCATTCTAGAATTTAATTGGTAACACTACTATTGAATTGCCTGTGTCAATTAACTAAAAAGGAGAAAGATAGATCTTGGCATCGATGAACAGTATGTATGAATACTTAGTGCTTTAGTTCTCATTACATAGAAGAAATATATCAGACTGGATAATTGAAACATTTTGCCCTTTTGCTAGGGGTATTCAATTTATGTATCTTCAATAGAGTTTAGATTTTTAAAAGTAGTTCAACTATTCATAACAACTTGCCATTTATTTTTCATTTATAAAGTTCCTTATCCATTTGACAGAAAATTCATTGAGTATGACAAAATTCCCATGCTCAAAAACTTCAATGTCTGTATTTTGCTACACAATCCATCTGTTACTTTTGTGAAGGTGCTCCTAGGCTGAGTTGTTAATAAGTACAACAGTTAGTAATGGGTCTTCATTCCATTCTTTTAAGAATATGGGGTGCTGCAAGCTCTGTCACAAGGGAGGAGAAGTAAACTATTATTTCCTTATCATAGTACACCCTCAGCTTGGGGAAAACTAAAATTTGTCGAAAACAGCTCCACTCTCAAATGTCTGTCCTAATATTGTCAAAAAGGGGATGGTAATTTCATTAAAAAGGGGGAGGGAGGAAATAAAAACTGGCAGAAAGAGCTAAAGATTCTTACCAGAAAGCCTTCTGTTAACATGTAGTACTAAAATTACTATAAAACATCTGCTAAAAAACATTTTTTTCCTAAACCAGGAGTAACTTCTGTCATGAATTACGTAGAGAAATCTTACACTATAACTGACAAACATTCCTTCAGTTAAAGAAGTAAGGAATGTGTAGTTGTACCATATAAAAGTTGTTATTACACACTGGAATAAAGTGATTTCCCAGTAATTAAATGAATAATGCCTTAAATAGTGTGTATTTGTCTATATTTCCATTATCTGAAAAACAATTTAAAACTTTTTTAAAGTAAAGCATGACTGTAGTGTGGTAACACATAAAACACTTGCTAACAATGAAAAATCCCTAAATTACACTTTAAACATAAAGTTCAGTCAAGTAATTTTGAATCCAGTATTAATGCTATTATAAATACCTGAGTGAAAGATGCTTTTTTAAACCTAATTTTAAAAATAAAGCATAAATGAAGTGCAACAATAAAACACTTGTTAATAATGCAAATTCCCTAAATTACACTTAAAATGTAAATTACAATTGAGTAATTTTGAATCTAGTATTAATGGTACTGTAAATACCTGAGTGAAAAGTGCTATCCTTTAGACATTGAGTTGCAAACTCCACTCCAGACCCGTTTTAGTCTAACAGGTTTAGATTTTACTTACTCAATAATGTAGGCATTTAGCTAAAAAACAAAAACAAAAACAAAAACAAAAAAAACAATGCTTTTATTAATAGGTAACAAATGTGAAGATTTAAAAAAGTTAAAAAAAAAAAAAAGAAAGCAGACACTGGATTACTGTATTAAGGTACAATATTTTCCTAACATGAGCACAGTTATGAGAACCAGAAATTACCAAATTATGTGTGGTAATTTTGGAGATCTACTTTTTAAAATACAAATTTTGAAATATTTTAACTGTTAAAACATGTTTCACTATTTCACTCAAATTATTTTTTTCTGTCAACTGCACAAAGTAGAATTTTCAGGATTAGTCAACCCTGTAAGAATCATCAAAATGACAAATCCGCAGACACAACCCTCCTGTCGGGTGTAAGTACTTGACATTCATAGAGGGCAGGGGAGCATTTCATAATGAAAAATAAAGTTTTGGAAAGAGATTTTTCATGCTTGGTTCATATCAAGTTATCATGAGATTGTTCACAATTAAGACAAGAATTCAGCTTCAAGATGAAACTTTACAAAGGACATTTGCCCTATTAAATAATTTTATCTAACATTCCTTAATACAAGTGGTAAACCTGTAACCATTGACTTGATTCTGCTTCATGGTGACACCAAGTGTGTCAGAGTAGAATTGTACTCCATATGGCGTTCAATGGCTGATTCCTGAAAGTAGACTGGTAGGCCTTTTTTCTGAGGGGCTGCTGAGTAGATATGAACTGCCAACCTTTCAATTAGCAGCCAGTTGTGTTAACCATTTGTACCACCCATAGTGCCCACAGATTCCCATTTAAAAAAAAAAAGGCATTGTATTTAGAATACGGGTCAGCTTTATGGATACATTTTAAAAACCATCTCTGGTTCTGACACATTTTTCAACCTATTTTATTGAGAAATTTGAAAGGCTAAAAGCCTTGACAATGGATTTACTAATAATTTAGGTCGCTGTCTGGATACAACATGTCTAAAAGGCAACAAGATTGATTTTTCTAAAAAGTAATTCAACTTCTATTTACAAAGGAATATTTACTTTTAAAATCTGTAAGTTTATTCCAGTGTTGCCACTGTGAAGAATATCTTGGGGCCTCCATTTTAGAGCAGGTTGATGTGTCCCAGGATAAAAAAGGAAGACTCATTCCCTTAATATATTTTCCCCCTAAATCATATTATCCAATCTAATCACCAACTGACTTCATTTCTAAAAGACAAATACAAACTCAATGGTCAATAAATGTCCTGCCATATATTTAAAAGAACATAGCAAAATGAAAGGTTCTAAAGTAACTACATTGAGGAGAAAACAGACTCTATCTACATTCTCTGGTACTTTTGCTAAAAAAAATATAGTGGTGTTTAAAGGTGCTACTTTATAATGAGAATAAATAACTAATTAAAATATATTCTTTTAAATGTTTTGTTGTTACTATAGGAAAATATCTGTGCATGCTAATACTAGAATGATCCAATAAATAATAAATTTGCTTAAATTTCATGTATGTGCAATGTTATAAACCAAATCAATAGAGCACACATTTCACACACATAAATCACAACTTTTACATGGGTAAGAAAGGAAACTGATAATATATTATCTAAAATGACAACCAGTTTTCCACACTTTTGAAACAGCACATTAACACTAGTAATTTAGGAGAAAAAAATAAACATTACCAAAGAAACAGAAAAGATGCAAGAAGAAACATAAGCAAAAGATGCAACAAACATCAAGTAGAAGGGTCCAAGAAGGCAGTGTAGTCAGACACCTAATAAAGTTCTTCTTACAACAAAGACCCAAAAAAACAAGCAAACTGAACATGGATGACAATTTCAGGACCCTGAGCATCAAAGGCAAGGCTGAAAAATTAGACCAAGTCCCAAGTGGAAGGAGATATTATACAAAATCAGGAAACACAGAGAATTACAAATTGCCAGCCCCCTGCTAGCTGAACCTGCACAGTGTGGTCATACCCAGATGAAGCAAGCAGTATTCCCAGACAAAGCCCCCACCACCTGGTACAGCCAAGCAGGAGGGACTGTGCACCCATGTTCAGAGTCAGGCAGGAGTACTACTCACCCTGTGAAAGTTAACTGCACTCACCTAATACAATGCGACCCTCCCAACCTCCTGTGCTGGAGGCCCATGGACATTCAGTGACCTCTACCTTCCCTCATCCATTCCCACACCAGCACACAATCCCAGTCTGCTGACACCCACCACCACCCTACCCCCTAAACCAGGAGCTCAGGGACAGGCAGTGCCCTTCCCTTTGTTTAGTCACTTGTGCCTCATACGTGTGGACCAGTGGCACCTGTCACTCCAGTGGCACCTGTCTCTCCACCAGCACCAGGCATCCAAGGAATGGCGACATATGCTCCTACTCTCAGATGCCCACACCAGGGGCCATGGACCAGCAGTGCCCACTGCTTTGCCTAGGCACAGGTGCTGGGAGCCCGCAAACCAGAAGTATTGTTCTGGTTACCTAGTGCCGCTCTGACAGTAATATACCACAAATGGGATGGCTTGAAGAAACAGGAGTTTCTTCTTTTACAGTTTGGAGGCTTTAAGTCTAAGTTCAAAGTGCCAGGCTCTAGGGTCTGGGTGAAAGCCCCTCAACCTTAGCTTCAGCTCTGCCTCCTGCTCCTGGCCCACTGAAGCTAGAGGCTTTTCCCCACTCAAGACAGCCACTGGCTGCTGAGGCTGACAAGCTCAAGGTTGACAAGTAAAAAGGCACATTCCTGATGTTACCAAACCACACAGCAGGCCATTAATTCAAGTCTATTGAAAGTTCCAAGGTCAGGACAGCATGGCAGGCTGCTGAGCAACAACATGGCTACATGCAGGGTTCAAGCATACCATAAACTAGAGACCATTCCCTAAGCTGCTGCTTATACACGGAAAGTAGACCATATCCCTAAGGCAGCTACTCAACTTCTCACAGTAGATTCCACCATGAGTTGATTACCAGGCTCATCATAGGGAATACTACATCCAGCTGCCAAGCCACTCAACCAGGCCTAGCCAAGTTAACACACAAACTTTACTACCACAAATATCTACTCCTGCTCCCAGCCACTTACATTGGGAGGTTACAGAGCAGCAGTGCCCTCCTACTCTTTCCAATTACCTGCATCAGGTAGTTAACCTGCCCCTATGTCATGCTCTAGCAGACAGGGCATACCCTCCTAGTGGGCACTCCTGGACTGAGGACATAGCCTCTGCACCAGCTCCCACATCATCCTCCCCAAAATCAGAAACTTAAGCCTGCTATGACCATCCCATGCAGCCCTGCACACCTGGAATAGTCAATGAGAGATTCCTTACCACCTACCTGGATACTGACATTCTAGGCACCCTCACCCTGACCATTGGCAACTGGCACTAAACACACACAACATCCAACCCAGCAACAAAGGAGAAGACTCCTGACATCCATGCCCAGGTTACCAGCTGGATAGACACATCACTTCACCAGCAACACCAATTACATCATCAGCACTCCACCAAGACCAGAGAACAGAAATAAACACTCACAATCTCAACTGCTGCCCCACCAACCTGGAGACAGGTGATGAGGGCTCAAGTGTTGCCAGACTAATGATCAGAGTAGCATACATACCCCACCTACTCAAATATATCAAAACAAAACAATCAGGATGCAGCAAACATACAATAAATAAATAAATATATTAACACCTTATGCCTCAGAGAAAATAGACAATATCAAATCACAAAAAGAAGCAGAAAAGGATGGCTCCAACAAATGACCAAAATAAACAAACAGAAAACCTTCCAGAGGGAGACATGGTAATGGAAACTAACTGATGAAGAATTCAAAAGAACAAATACATAAGGTTCTCCTAGATAACAAGGAAAATACACACAAAACCAAGGAAAACACAAACAACAGAATTCAGAGGAACAAAATAAATACAGAAAACACACAAAAACAGCAATTAGAAATCCAAAAGATTAACAATAAAATGTCTGAAACAGATTAATTCAATAAAAGGACATGGAAGCAGAACTAAATGACTGAAGACAAACTCAGTAAAATAGAAAACAAATCCCTGATGCCAATTTGAGAAAAAAGAATGAAGAAAAATGAAGAAACCTTAAGAATTACATAGGATACGATCAAGGAAAAACTGTAATGTCTTCAGAATTCCAGAATAGGAGGAGAAAAAAAAGAACAAAACAGAAAATTGTTGAAAAGTTTGCTGGCAGAAAATTTATGTAATATAAAAATTGAGAAGATATCCATCCAAGAAGCTCAATGAACCCCATACAGGACAGACTTCAAAAGAAAGTCACCAAGACATATCATAATCAAACTTTACAAAACCAAAGATAAGAAAGAATCCTGAGGGCATCTCAGGAAAAATGAAAAGTTACCTACAAAGAACAACCAAAAAGACCAACCTCTGATCACTCAGCAAAAACCGTGCAGGCAAGAAGGTAATGAGATGACATATATAAAAGCTGAAAAGAAAAGAATTGCTAACCAAGTATTATCTCAAATATGATGAAATAAGGATATTTTCAGAAAACAGAAATTAAAGGAATTTGTACAAACCAGGTCAATCATACAACAAATAATAAAGGGAGTCCTTTGGACAGAGAACCTAAAACATCAGACATACCTAACATTAGGACGCAGAAGAACATCAGTCAAATACTAAAACAGATACTTCTCAAAAATAAAACAAAGCTAAAAGACTGAAAATAGAGAACCAGAGATGTCAATCTGTAAATGATGACAATGTCCAAACAAAAGTGGGGAATAAATGTTATACTTACAGAACTTTCACATGGAGAGGAAGGCAAGGTGATACAAGAAATAAAAGAGTGCTTTAAACTTAGGAAGATACAGGTAAATTTCAAGGTAACCACATATGAAGTTAACAAACCTAGTCATCAAATTAAAAAAGAAGAAAAACATAGAGACTCAGTAAACACAAAATCTATAACAACAAAATAAATAAAAAGCAAATCCACAAGCAAAAATCAAAAACAAAAAAAAACCTCAGCACAGAAAACAAAGTGGAACAAAGAAACAGTCAACACCACAAAAAAGAAAAAGCACAACAAAATGACAGCAGTAAACTCACACCTATTAACTACGTGGCTTATATCTACGTGTAAAGATACAGAGATCGGAAGAATGGATTGAAAAAACATGACCCATCAATATGCTGTCTACAAGAGACATAAATAAATTAAAACTCAAAGGATGGAAAAAAGTATGCTTCAAGCAAACAATAACAAAAAAAGAAGAAAAGTGGCAATATTAATCTCTAATAAAATAGACGTTAAGGCAAAATCCACCGTAAAAGATAACCACCCCCCCCAAAAAAAAACCCAAACTCAATGCCGTCAAGTCTATCCCAACTCACAGCAACCCTTCCTTGGGTTTCCAAGGCAGTTATCTCTACAGAAGTAGATTGTCCAGTCTTCCTTCCGAGGAGTGGCTGGTGGGTTTGAACCACCAGCCTTCTGGTTAGCAGTCAAATACCTTAGGCACTACACCACCAGAGCACCAGTAAAAGATAAAGGACATTACATAATAACGAAAGAGTTAATCCAACAAGAGGATGTATCCATAAATATATATACACTCAATGACCGGGTTATGAAACAAATTCCAAAAGCGTTGAAAAGAGAAATACACAGTTCCATAATAATAGTAGGGAGACTTCAACACCACTTTTGGTGAAGGACAGAGAAACTAAAAAGGAATTAAAAAAAGATACAGAAGATCTAAATGCCACAATCAACCAACTTAACCACATGGATGTATACAAACACTTCACCCAACATCAGCAAAGTATACATTATTTTCTAATGCACATGGATCTTTCTCTAGAATAGACCACATCTTAGCCAACAAAGCAAGCCTCAACATAATTCAAAACATCAAAATAATACAAAATATTTTCTCTGGTCACAATGTTATAAAAGCAGAAATCCTAACAAGGAAGAGCAAGGGGAAAAAAAAAAAATCAAATACACAGAACCTGAGTAACAACATGCATAAAAAACACAGAGGAGGAGAAGAAATCAAAGATGAAATGAAAAAATTCCTAGAAATGAGAAAAAAAATTAAACAGACCTGTAACAAAAGAAGAGACTGAAGAAGTAA
The DNA here is from genome assembly GCF_000298275.1 of Orycteropus afer afer. NCBI lineage: Eukaryota > Metazoa > Chordata > Mammalia > Tubulidentata > Orycteropodidae > Orycteropus > Orycteropus afer. Next base: position 4,625,744 of record NW_006921641.1, on the reverse strand, counting down.
TAGAATAAAGCATACGAAAGCCTTTAAGATACAGCCAAAACAGTGTTCACACATGATAGCAATAAATGAACACACCAAAAAACAAGGGCCCAAATCTAAACATTAACTATTAAACTCAAACAACTAGAAAGAGAGCAGCAAAAGAAGCCCAGAATCACCAGAATAAAGGAAATAAAGATTAGAGCAGAAATAAATGAAACAAAGAAATCAACAGAAAGAATCAAGATGAGAAATTGATTCCTTGAAAGCATAATAAAATTGACAAACCACTTACCAAATTGACAGAAATAATAATAATAATAAAAACAGAAGTAAATAACCCAAATAAGAAATGAGATGGGTGACGTTACAACAGAACCAACTGAAGTAAAAGATCATAAAAGAATGTATGAAAAACTGTACTCTAACAATTTGAAAATCTAGAGGAAATGGACAAATTTCTAAAAACACACTACCAACCTAAACTAACACAAACAGGAAGAAAGACTGAACAGACTCATAATAAGAGAAGAGATTCAAGAGATAATAAAAAATATTTAAAAAAAAAAAACAACCCAAAAAACCCCTCCCAACCAAGGAAAAAAAAGCCCAGGCCCAGAGGACTTCATTGGGGAATTTTACCAAACACTGAAAGAGCTCACACCACTACTACTTGAACTATTTCTGAACAGAGAAATGAAAGGAATATTCCAAAATTCATTCTGTGAAGCCAGCCTAACTCTGATACCAAAGCCAGACAGAAGCATCACACAAAAAGAAGAAAATTACAGCCAATATCCCTCATGAATATAGATGCAAAAGTTCTCAACAAAATTCTAGCCAACTGAATTCAATAGCATAGCGAAAAAATAATACATCATAATCAACTGAGCTCTGGTAGCATAGTGGCTAAAGCACTTGACTGCTAACCAGAAGGCTGGCGGTTCAAACCCACCAGCCACTCCTCGGAAGGAAGGTTGGGCAATCCTACTTCCGTAGTGATACTGCCTCGGAAACCCAAGGAGGGGTCGCTATGAGTCGGGGCCGACTCGACGGCACATAACAACAACAACAACAACAACAATCAACTGAAGTGGGATTCACACTGGTATGCAAGGATGGCTCACCATCAGAAAAGCGATCAATGTAATTCACACAAAAATAAAAAAATCACATGATCATCTAAATTGATGCAGAAAAGGCACTCAGAAAGTCCAACACCAATGTCTCATAAAAACTCTCAGCAAAATAGGAAGAGGAAGTTGTCAACATAATAAAGGGCATACATACTAAATCAACAGCTAACATCATTCTCAGTAGAGAGAGAGACTGAAAGCATTCTCCTTGAAAACAAGAACTGGACAAGGGCACCCTTTTATCACTAATTTTATTCAACATTGTATTAAAAGTTCTAGCTAGAGCAGTAAGGGGGGAAAAAAAAGCAAATAAAAGACTACTTAAACTATTTCTGAACAGAGAAACTAAATTGGTTGGAAGTAAAAAATCAAATTGGTGTGGAAGTAAAATTACTCTTATTCACACAAGATATGATCCTATACATAGAAGATCTCAGAGAGTCTACAAGAAAGGTAGTGAAACTAATAGAAGAGTTCAGCTAAGTAGCAGGGTACAAGATCAACATACAAAGCTCAATTGATTCCTCTATATTAACAAAGAGAATTTTGAAAAGAAAATAAGGATACCATTTACAATACCCCCCAAAAGATAAAATACTTAGAAATAAATCTAAACAGGGACATAAAAGACCTAAACAAAGAAAACTACGGAACACTACTGCAAAAAAACAAAGAGAGAACTACATAAATGGAAAAACATACCATGCTATGGTTATAAACCAAAAAACCATTAATATTGTGAAAATGTAAATACTACCCTAAGTGATCTACAGATATACTGTAATCCTGAACCACATTCCAACAGCATTCTTTCATGAGATGGAGAAACTAACCTCCAACTTTATATGGAAAAGAAAGAAGCCTGGATCAGTAAAGCATTATTGAAGAACAACAAAGTAGGAGGCCTCACATTAACTGATTTCAGAACCTACTACACAACCATGGTAGTCAAATCAGGCTGGTACTGGCTGAACTATCATGTTTGTCTAGGGGGGGAGTGTACCCATGACCATGTACAGGGTTAGCAGACAATGTTTCTACATGTGTATTTGTATCTGCTGTGAGAATGTCAAGGTGTACAGTAGAGTTGACAAGGGGCAAGGTTATGGGGCTTCTTGGCCAAAGCCAGCTACCCAAAGGGAGCGAGTGGTTGGACCTGTGGGTTCAGGACAAGGTCACAGGGGACATCAAACTCTGCTGACATTAACATACTACACAAAAACATTCACTGCTTGGTCACAGCCAGCTACCCAGAGGGACCAAGTAGTTGAACCTGTGGGCTTGGGACCACAGTCGCAGTGGACATCAAGCTCAAATGGCATAACACACTACACAAAACATTGTTCCACCTCCTACTTTGTCGATTAGTGACTGGGATCTTAAAAGGTAACAAGCTGCCATCTAGATGCAACAATGGGTCTCTCCTCATCTAGAGCAAAGAATGAAGAAAACAAAAAATTCATGGATACAATCAGTCCTAGCGACTGGTACAACATCCAATCTGCAGCCTATATGACTGAGAGACCAGAAGAACTAGATGGTGCCCTGCTACCAATGTCAACCACTTAGAAGGGGATCTATATAGGAGATCCTGGATAGAGAGGGAGAACAATGTGGAACAAAACTCAAAATCATTTGGAGAAAAAAAAAAAATGGGGGGGGGGACCAGGTTTGCTGTTCTGATAGAACCTGGTGGAACCACTGAGACTATGGACCCTAGCTGCCCGTCAGGTCTGGAATTGAACCCACACCTGTGGTTTCCAGCCAAGCAAAAGACAGGCGTATGAGTTGAACATTTTCCTGAGGTAGATACACTCCTTGGAGAGAACAATCATGGGAGAAAGAAGGGCTATTTATGCACTGGGAGACAGCTCAGGGGGCAGTAGTGCATGGAGGGATGGACACAGGGAAGAGGTAACTCAAGGAAGGAAGTGGGAGGAGAGCTGTTGCACTGTGGTAAATTGTGGTCAATGTCATGAGACAAAGTGTATGTGAACTGCTGTATGGAAAGTGAATTTGCTCTGTAAACTTTTACCCAAATTACAATAAAAATTAAAACAAAAAAAACCAAAAAAAAAAAAAAAAAACAAACTTCAGGTCTGAACTCCTGTGGCTTCCAGCCAAACAACAGACAGGCATATGGGGTGAACATTTACATCAGGAAGATATACTCTTTGGAATAATCAATCATGGGAGAACAGAAGGGCAGTATTAAAAAAAAAAGGTGAAAAAACAAAAATTGCCACCTTGTGGTTCATATTTGAATTGTGAAACTCTGAATAAAATAAATTCGTATTTGCTTAAAAAAAAAAAAAAAAAAAACAGCTTGGTACTGATACAACAAGAGACATATACACCAAGGGAACAGAATTGAGAATCTAGACATAAATCCATCTACCTATGGATAGCTGATCTTCGACAAAAGGCCAAGTCCATTAAATGGGAGAAGAGACAATCTCTTGAACAAATGCTGCTGGCAAAACTGGATGTCTATCTGTACTTGACTGCTGACCAGAAGGCTGGCGGTTCAAACCCACGAGCCACTCCTTGGAAGGAAGATGGGGCAATCTACTTCTGTAGTGATATGCCTCGGCAACCCAAGGAGGGGTTGCTATGAGTCAGGTCTGACTTGATGGCACATAACAACAAACAACAACAAAGTAACAAGTAAGAAATCATAAGAGCCCTGGTGGAACACTGATAACGGGCTTGGCTGGTAGCCAAAAGGTCTGTAGTTCAAACCCACCAGCTTCTCCACAGGAGAAAAGACGTGGCAGTCTGCTTTCATAAATAAGAACAGCTGTGGAAACTCTATGGGCAGTGCTACCCTGTCCTATAGGGTCCCCTAAGAGTCAGTATCAACTCTTACCTCAACAGGTTTGGTTTTAGTTTAGTAAGAAATGATGAGGTTGTGTCCAAATAAAAAATAACCTATAATTTTGGTTGAACCACATTCATTAATTCAATTTCTACCAAAAATAGGTAACTCACCCTTTGTCTGTCTTTTGGATAACCACCTTATAACTTTTTAGAAAACCGTTTCTACCTAAGATCTTTATCTTGAATTTCTACCTAAGATTTTTACCTTGAATCTTTTGGTATAAAATAAAGCTAAGGAAATTAAACTGAACACAGGTGACTATGAGAAAAATGACAAACTAATTGGTTAAAATATTAAAATACTTTTTATTTTGTCCAAAATAATTTCTTAAAAAATACATTTCATAAACAATTAGAGGACTTATTTTCTAAATCAAGTCTGTTTTAGTTCACCCGGGAAAGAGACTCTGAGATAAGTATTCAAGGACAAAAGACTTACTTGGGAGATGATCCCAGGAAACACTGATAAGGGGATTGGAAATGAGACATTGAACAAAATTTTTAAGTATGTACTTAATGGGGTTCCCCCTCTGAGCAATGAAGTCCAGTCCCACTGGGAACCCTAAGAGACAGTACGGAGCACGCTGGAGAGTAGGGAGAAGCAGCTGGGATAATTATCCTCCAACTCCTGTCATTACTAGCTGAAGGGCTGCCCCTAAACCATTATATTCCCAGTACTTTTAGCCTGCTCTGTGTGCAGCTGAGGAAATCCAAAATGGAGTCACAGGTGTTTGCAGGGCACTTAATGTATATATTGCAATAGTGACAGTCCAGCGTCTGCTACAAAGTCTCACCATCAGTTAGACTCATATACCAAGTAACTTAAATTTCATTTTTGTCCACTGTCCCATTACAAAGAACCCATGCATTTTAATGATGTAAGTAACTGAGAAGAATTTCTGGTCTTAAGGTAAATAAATCTCTTAGCAAAGAAAATGGAAGTCTACAGAGTTTACAAGTATTACAATCCACCAAAAGAAATCTATTTTTCTCTAAATTAACCAATGAATGATTCTCATTTTTTGGAAGTTGCAAAACTTCATTACTATTTGAATTCACATGGTATCTAAGACAGCCAACACCAAAAACAAAATGTAGTCTAGAGCATGGTACAGTATTTAGAAACAAAAGTCTGAAATTAGAAGAACTGAATTCTTGTCCTAATTCTGATACTCATTAGCCATGCAACTTAAGTAAATTATGTAATTTCTATGTACCTTGGGCTCTATATCAGTAAAATTAAAGTAGTAAGAGAGTAATACAAAAAGTTGTTGATTTTTAAAATGAAAATACCATATGTGGAATAAGTTATTTTATCATTGTCATAAAAAGTCAAAGGTGAAAAGGACCTTATAAGTCATATTCAATTCTATCTCATATTAATAAAGACAAAACCTCTGCCCTACAAAAGAGCAGTGATTTGATCCAGCAAATAAGCAACAACTCATTGCTGGAGCTGGAGAGAGAGCTCAGTTCAGTGCTTTTAGCACTCCACTGTTATCTTTTCCCTTGAGAACCAAAAACAAAAACAAACTCACTGCCATTGAGTCAATTCTGACTCACAGCGACCCACTTCGGGTTTCTGAGGCAGTAAATCTTTACAGAAGTAGACTGCCCAGTCTTTGTTTTGCAGAGTGGCTAGTGGGTTTGAACCACCAACCTTCTGGTTAGCAGTCAAATGCCTTAGGCACTATGCCACCGGAGCTCCTTTCTCCTTCAGAGTTGGCTAAATATGTCACTGGGCAAACAACAAAAGCATACTTAATAAACTGTTTTTAAATACTCTGCAACATCTTTGAAATAACTACAAACACCACAGGATATTGCAATAAAACATGAACTAGGAATCATGGGCTAATGTTTTGACCAAATCACTTACATTACCACTCACTTAATTTGGTATTATCTAGCAGGGCTAGGGTTACTAAATTCTATCCTCTTTTAAAATTAGTGAGGAGGCAGTTTCCACAACTAAAAACTGAAAACGAAAGATGACAATTAAAAGTGCTTCCAAAAAAGGTTTATGCTTTGCTGGCCTTTAGAAAATACTTCACATGAAGATTATCTTTTGTTCTCCTTGTTATAAAATTCAATTCAACAAACAACAATTGAATTCCACTATGGGCCTGTTTCAAACAGATAAATCTTAAATGAAATATAACTTCTCAGAAAAAAAATTCCCATTTATAAAAGTTAAAAATACTTTTATTAAATGTAATTCAACATTCTAATTTTTAAACACACACAATATTTAGTCATTCATCTAATGTTTGTTTTAATGTTTTTTTTTTTTACTTATATGTAATATCATAGTCAATTAGTAATTCGGAATATCATAAGAAAAATAAAAATGTTTTCCAAAAGTTTACATTGGCAGATATAAAAACCAGAACTTAGGCTCTGTTTATAGCCAAATACACTTGAGCTTTATTAGCTTCTAATAATATTTATATTCTCTTTGGTTTCATAATTAGGATGACAGGAAAAAATATGACTACATCCAAAAGTTACAAGTTACAAACCTTACTCTGTAGTAAGAAATGTGCACTGAACATAATTCACTGCTTATAACCAAAAAACAATCATATTACATTATGGCTTTCAAATCAAAGGAACTGGCAGCTTTTAAAATTCTTCACATTATTTTTATAGGGTGAGGGTCAAAACCTTGCATTAGAATAAAATGCCTGCACTCATACAAACACACAGTAAATGTAATAATTACAACCTGAGTATAAAGCAAGCACAAGATATTCCTTGAATAAATGATAAATCTAAAACTCTGAAGTTCTTCACATAGTACTCAAAAAGCTGAATATGCCAATGAACTTAAGACAGGGTGGGTAAACAAATCCACCTACAACAGTGGCTTTAAAGAGGCAGAGGTCCTACTTATCAGTGTTACTTGAGGAAGCTGTTATGAACAGCATGGTTACTGACAGTCTGCATACCACTCACCTGTATTTGCAAATAAGAGCTGGGAATGCAAGATGAGGATGTAGACAGGAAAACTTCTTATTCGGATCCTGTTCCCAGTATTCTGACAATAGTAGACTTAAAAGAGCAAGTCCCTCAATAACCTTGCCTGCTAATCATATAGCTATGTTTTGGATTCAAGAAGCACCTCTTTATAAAAAAGGTATGTCATTTATTCAAAGCCCAACTTAAATTCATTTTAAGAAATGGTGATATTTTACCTTCTATTTAAATGTTCAGACTAAAACAAAATTAATTATTATAAGGGCTGTGTTCTACTGTAACAATTAAGCAATAAGTCTACCAAATTTATAATCTCTTTGTTTAAAGGAGCTGTGGTAGCATAGTGCCTAAGGCACTTTATCGCTAACCAGAAGGTTGGTGGTTCAAATCCACCAGCCACTCCTCGGAAGGAAGGTTGGGCAACCTACTTCCGTAGTGATACCACCTCAGAAACCCAAGGAGGGGTCTGACTCAACAGCACTTAATAACAACAACAACAATGAATTTATCAAAATCAATACTAGTTTAAAAATTATTTTCCTAAGTAGTTTCATACAAATGAAGTTTCATTTTACTTATATTCCACTCCTTTTTTTCAGCACTGTTTTTGTTCTTAGTTGCCACAGAGTTGTTTCTAACTCATGGTGACCCAATATGTGCAGAGCAGAACTCTTCCACAGGGTTTTTCAAGGCTGGGAATGGAAGATGAAATTCCTTCTAAAAGGCAGCAAATCACTAGGCCTGTCTTTTAAGGCACCTCTGGGTAGGTTAAAACTACAAATCTTTCGGCTCTTAGTTGAGCACTTAATTGTTTGCACCACCCAGGGAAACTTTTTTTCACTTTGGTGATCTATTTTATATTCCCAGGTAAAGCTGATGCTAACAGTTATACTTTGAGAACTTCTGATTTAGCTTTTTTTGAATACTTCCAATGATTTTTAAGAGGCAGAGCCAATTTTCATTATTAGACCTTTCTCATGTAGAACAGTAAATGTGAAATTAGAAACTTCCATTCCTTACTCCTAATTTTTCTATCTAGAAAAACACAGAACAATTCTGTTCTTATACTCAAATATTGAAGAAAACACTCTCTCTTTAAAACTTTTCTTCTCTAAAATAAATGACTGCTTCAATTCTCCATCGAATCTAATCCAGGCCTTTCATCATTCAAGGTGTCTCCCTATAGACACTATATTTTCAAAATTCCCTCTTAATATGTAGTACTTATATTTTAACACAGGAGCTCTGGTAGTATAGTGCCTAAGGCACTTGACTGCTAACCAGGAGGCTGGAGGTTCAACCCACAGCCACTCCTTGGAAGGAAGGTTGGGCAATCTACTTCCGTAGTGATACCGCCTTGGAAACCCAAGGAGAGGTTGCTATGAGTCAGGTCTGGCTTGACGGCACATAAAGACAACAACAACATATTTTAACACAATAATATAAAAGTTCTAGTCTTCATAGAAGAGTGCATGTGGTTCATTACATTATTACATCTCCTAATCAGTATCAGTTTTATAACTGCATTAGTTCTTTCAGCAACTGTATCACAGCACTTTCCAAATGCCAGTCTGTAAGAATGATTAACTACTTCTTGGTGAAGTTTTCAATGATACAGAGTAAATGAGAAAAGAACAGTGTTAAGTAAAGTAACTCTTTTGTTCTGAGTTTATGTCTTTCCTAAATATTGGGGAAGGGAGTAATTTTAAAAGTAAATTGATGGTAATGGAAGGTGGTAGTTATTTTTCCAAAAGCCTCATATTTTATAATCTTTTTAAAAAACAAATCAGTCTAGTGTCCTACACACTCACATAAACTTGCAAAAAGTTCATCTTATATATCCTCTACTGTTGATAACCTAAGGACCCAAGCTCTTAAAATAATTTACAGAATTTTCAACAAGTGATCACAACCTCCATTGATCATTCAATTGATTATTTTATGGTAGCAATACAAACCCTCCAACATCTCCAGACATAAAAGACCTTCAGGGTATTTTTAACACTAGCTATCAACAGTTCTTCCTTTTCAATACCTACTTCCCATTTTCCTGTATGATCCAAAATAACACCCAAACCCAGTCAGCCAGACTACCTCATGAGAGGGTTGGGATGACAGAAACTTACCACCACTTGTTGCTGTAGTTTAAATTACTAACTAATAATTTGAATTACAAGTGAATTACATGTATCATTTAGGGCAGAGGACAGCAAACTACAACCCATAGGTCCAATCCAGCTCACTGCCTGTTTGTGTAAATAAAGTTTTATTGGAACACAGCCACACTTATTTGTGTATACACTGTGTATGGCTGCTTTTGTGATACAATCAATGGCAAAGTCTAATAGCTATGTAGAAACCATATGGCCTAAAAACGCAAACCAAATGCACTGCTGTCGAATCTGATCCAACGCATAGTGACCCCTCCTTGGGTTTCCAAGGCGGTATCACTACAGAAGTAGACTGACCCATCTTCCTACCGAGGAGTGGCCGGTGGGTTTGAACTGCTAGCCTGGTTAGCAGTCAAATGCTTTATGCACTATGCCACCAGAGCGCCACATGACCTACAAAGCTTAAAATATTTACTATATAGTCTTTTACAAAAAAACATTTGCCAATCCCTAATGTGTGTGTGTGTGTGGGGGGGGGGGACCAACTATCTGGTACAAAAGCAATTTGAAATCTTTAACAATAACCATCGACTAGCTCAGGACACTGACCATCCATATTTGAGTAATATATAAACACAAACACTGAAATGCAGAAATAGTCCTTTATCCTACTTTTGTATGAAGATGTGTCTCTCATGAAAGACAAAACGTTTACTTACCTGCTCACTGAGCTAATCTTTAACAAACATTTCTTAAGGACTCACTAGTGGAATATGAAGAATCTGCAAATATGCTGCTCTGTGCAATTTAACGTCAAAAAAGTTGTTGCAAATAACTCAAAATACATAATAAACAAGTAATTCTATAAAAATACATAATAATATCCTTTATATTTTAGATTCTAAATACAAAACACTTTTAAAGGCACTTAAAGGAAAGTTTAAGTTCAGCAATTTAGGTAATATTAACTAATAAATAATGTGAATTAATTCATCTTTTGTGTCAAATAACAAGACTTTCATTTGTATGTAGAGTTGAAATCAAAAGATGATACCTCTAATCTAATTCAATCATGCAACTTTGAAACATCAGGAAGTGATGTTTCAATCTTTAAAAGTTACATCAAAGTACTTTCAAACTGGAAGATGCTTAAGAGATCAACTCTACATTGCACAGATGAAAAAGTTTCCATAAGACACGAAATATCTAAGGTCAGACACCTAATTAGTGGGAAAGATAGAACTAAAACCCAAAGCTCAACTACTCGGTTCAGAAATTTGTATTTTGTGACAGTTACGAATGACAGTCTCAAATACTGAGAAAAGGTAAGTATTCTAGTTTTAAAAGTATAGTAAACATACTCTCAAGGACCATAATCCACCCAACCAAAGCACCTTCTTGCCTTTTTTAAAATCAGTCAACTATAGAATTACAAAACTAAACAAAACTGATTCACCATAAAGTAAATCTTAGTAGAATGAGCAAACAAAATACCAATTAAATTGCTTAACAAATCATAAAAAATTAGAGAAAAATAATACTGGTGAAGGTGCAGTACAATGGGTACTCGAGTAATGCTAATTTGGTACAAACTTTCTGAAGGATAATTTGGCAATATTTTAAAAAGCCTAAGAAATTCCCACGGTCTAAACCAATAATAATCCCATTTCCATGAATGTATCTTAACTAACTAGTCTGATATAGAGTTTAAATTTTACATACAAGGAGGTCCATTCTACTATTATTAATAATTGTGAAAGATTAGAAACAACCTAATATACAAAGAGACAACTGGTTAAATTATGGTATATTAATACAATGGAATATTAAGTCATTTAAAAAACTCTTATTTTCAAAGATATGGGGAAGTGCTATGACATGAAATTATAAAAAGCAGGGTACATAACCATATGGTCAATATAATCTTGCTATTATGCACATAGACACACACTCATACACACACACACATATTTATAGCATAGACAAAGACAGAAAGGAAAGACAGCAAAACATTAACAGTTATCTCTAGTTAGTGAAACTGCAGTTCTCTGTAATTTTCAATATTTTCCAAAGAGTTTATAATAATCATGTATTAGTTTTATACTCAGAAAACTTTATTTTAAAAATTCATTCTGTAGTCAATTTTGAAATTCTTAGTCTATAAAGCAAAGAATAAATTCTATTCTCAGAAGTATTTCTAAATTATGGGAAATAAATCACTAACATGTAAGAGTATAATTTCCACACATATAGGAGGGTAATTTTAAATCAGAAAGGTATTATTATCTTATCTCAATTCTTGAGTATAAAAAATTGGTATTTAATAAATAAAAAAGGCAAATTTTTAAATAAAATTGGTGCAAGGCATGATCTAAAAGTTGTGCTATTCTGGCATATCACTGAAGATATAAATGCTCACCAATGTAACGTAGATACCCAGTGTAGGTTAAAACAGTTATACTCTAGTACATGCATCATGGTCAAATAATTAACAAAAAGAATTACAGATTTTTGCTGAAGTGAATAGAATTGGTCTATGCCAAAGGAAGTAATACAACACCATACCATTATTTTAGTTGGAAGAGCCGCAACACAAATCTTTAAAAAAAAAAAAAAAAAAATGCTTAACTATAAGAAAATCCAGTGGGTTTTGTTGTGATTGTTAATGATTTCTTGCTAAACATTCATGTAAAAGAGTTAAACTGCAAAAAAACACTGAAAAGCATAGCAGTGCATGGTCTGCAATGAGCTGAAAAACACTAAGAACACTCTTCAATGTTTCCTCATTTGCAGACTACTGCCTATTAAGCATGATCTTTTAAAGTGAAGAACTATATCTATGTTCTTCCTCCAATTTCCAATCTTAAATTTATATTCTATTACAATATAGTAATTGACACAAGGAATGTCACACACAAAAGGAACACTATGTAATTTTAAACACTAACTTTAAAAGTATGATACCATTTCTGTGATTAAAAAAATCACATAAATATGTAAAATATAAAATACATCCTACAATATTTTTACATAAGAGCTGAAGGTTACCATTTTAACATAAACATTCTGAGATGTGATTAATTAAAAAAAAATTCATATATACCACAGAGCAATAAGTTTAAATCAGACTATTTTGAGTTGTGTAGCCCTTTATTAGCAACTAAAATAGAAGGTATCTGTTGTACAACATGGGTAGTAATCGACTATAACTGGAGATTTATTATATTCTAATACAGATCATTTATAAATGCAATTTCTTTATTAAAAAGCTTCCACCCTTTTTTGTTTGTTGTGTACAATCTGCAAAACTATTCTGAAAGCGGAATATATGTGCACAAGTGTGCAAAGAGTGCAAATTTAGGATATGGTAAATGTTTTACAAGTTACTTTCAAAAAATTGCCTGCCATAATTGGGCCATTACATTGTCATTTTTTTAAAATTTTTTTTTGACCAAAATATTTTTTATGCCAGCCTTCCTTCCACTGCCCTAAACAATAAAGCATTTTTTTAATGAGTTGAAATTAAGGAAGGACTACACCTACTAGAAAACAAGAGAGGAAAAGTTCTATTAGTCTGAGGTTTCGAATCCCCCAAAACCAGGAACAGTATCTTTGTAAGGGCTAGGCTGGGACCCCAGACAGAGTATGGGTATGTGCAGGTGGCATCCCTGAGGATTCAAGCTTCAGTGGACCGTGAGTGCTCCAGCTGCATAACTCACTGAACTGTCTTGCCAGCTTCTACACTGGCTTGACTGGGCATAATTCAAAAACGAAAAGCTCATATTCATTCCATTCTTCTGGAGCTCTGTGATAGCCTGGAAAAAGAAAATTTTGGTTATAAAATACATCACAAATAAAAGTGAGTACTTTAAATATGTTGGTGGTCTAACTTTGTCCACTTCACTCATGAAGCCTAGATCTCTTACCACTTTTCACTCATTTGTTTCCAGAATGTCTGTGTTTCTGCCTTATATTAAACAGAAAAAAAGAAAATTCTTCATTTAATTTTTTCAAAGAAATTCTCCTAATCTCTTTTTTTTTCCCCTCAAGGCCTCAAACATGGTCAACCTTTTTATTTTCTTTCTTATTTTATTTTATCATTCTCGGAAGGAATACTGAACAATGTACTTCTGTAGAGATACCACCTTGGAAACCCAAGAAGGGGTCACTATGAGTTGGAAATGACTCCACAGCAGTGAGGTTTTTTTTTTTGTGTGTGGTATTTTATTATTATTATTATTATTTTACTTTTGCAGTGTTGCCTGCCCTCCCCTCTTACCACCCCTGGTAACCAACAAAGTTTCCTTCCATATATAAACCTTTCCTTGACTTTTTACAATAATGAACTAATACAATATTTATCCTTCTGTGATTGACTTATTTCACTCAGCATAATGTCCTCCAAGCTCATCCACATTATGTGGTGTTTCACAGATTCTACATTATTCTTTAGTGTTGCATAGTCTAATTTCTTGATAAATAAAGGTAAGTTGTCTTCTACCCTACCTCTCTGTGTATTTAATAAAACCATAAAAACAAAAAACATCTAAGCAAAACCTTGGCCATTTCTGTCTTGATATATGGGAGCCTTTTCTTTGACTGTGATTGAATTTGAAATGTATATAAATTAACTCTCAGATGTAAGGGGTATATAAGAATTTTTATTTCAAGTGTGGACTGACTCACCATTTATTTTATAAAATAATATTTAACTTAATTCAGATTTTATGAAATTAGTACAATTTATTAAGTTTAAATTTCAGAAACTAATTCAAGCCTTGACTGACTTTTCTTCCAGTCAATCAGTATTGCTTAAGAAAAAATCTTTCCTAAAAATCCAAAACATACTATCCTTCAAATCACATTAAAATAACACTAGACTTCAAGGCCCTGCCTAGACTATTATTATCTGTATCATCTTCTAGTATATCTATATCTATATTATCTTCACCATTATTTCTCTGTCCCTCGAACCAAATGAGCCCATTGTTACTTCCTTCTCTCATTCTTGAGTATATACTTTTCTTTTTTCCTTCAGAAAGAATTTTCTTTCAGAAAATTCATAGTTTTATTTATTAGGGAGAAAAATCATGTTATATCCTTTCCAAAATCCAGCTAACCAAAACTTGTGCTTCTTCAAATGAAATAAATATTATCATTTTTGTTGTTAAGAGAAAATATATGCCACCAGTGTTGCTTTATTAGTTAGGAACTTCTGAAGTTAATGGGTTAAATGTTTCCATTTATTTGTTTTTTAGAGGGTCTAGAACACTAAATAAAACCAAAAAATTAACAAGACTTTATCTCTTGAAAGGTCAATCTGACTGTAAAAGAGCACACTGGAATTGGGTAGAAGTAAAGAAAATTTTGGGTCTTTATTCTAAATAACTTTCTGTATTTAACAGAGTACTGACCTGTATTCTAGTAATAAATTCAAGTAACCAAACTAATTCAAGTAACCCAACTAATCAAGTAACCAAAGTGATGAAGTCCATATCATCCTTAAGGTATATATGAAAGAAAATTGACTACATATGAACATAAAACCAGGGCCAATAAGGTATCACAGATGATAACACTTAAGATATTTTGAAACATCACAGAATCAAACATTAAAATCAAGGCTTCATAACAATACTCACATTTAATAACACCCCAATGGGATGTCTTCCACATATTGTATTATGGTATTTCTTCAAGTAGTTGCTAAAAGATACAGGGTCTAATTGTTCTATAATACTCATGCCCTAAAAGAAAAGAGAGAGAGAAAACAAAAGAAAAGGAAAAAGGATACAATGTATTATTTACCAATTACATTTATATTTTAAAAATGTTACTTAGATATACATATCATAATTTTAATTTTTCAATTAAGGGTTAGCAAAGGACATTAAATGAACCTCAAAAAATATCAAACTCATTCATAAAAGGTAATCTTACTATATTCAACTCTTAATGATATATATGCTTCATTTACAAAAAAAAAAACTTTAAATCACCCACTTATTTTTCTCTGACTTCCTGATACATTTCTAAACCATCCCCACCAACTGTCATTTAGTTCACAATTACAAATCTTGTATTTTCCTTATGTAAATAATATTTACAAAAGTATATCTGCCGTTAAAATATTCAATATTAAACCTAAAATTAAATCTAATTATTTATTGCTGTTTTTCTCCTCATCTATATTTCTCTCTGCCACTGGCATGAATGATCAAAAGTTTACTGTCATTTAACTACTTCCATAACACATACTTAAATATCAATAGTGTATAAGACATGTCAAATTATCAGCAATTACCTAGGTAAAGAAAACACAAACTAAAAAGATAATTAACATATTTTTAATTAATCTAAAGGTCATGAAATAGTGATGAAAGTTTAAGAAACACAGGTCTTTCATAACAAATTTTAAAAATTAAAAGTTTTTGAAAATAAGCTATCCGAGTTTAGTCCGACTCGACGGCACATAACAATAGTTTAATATTTTAAATTAGGATAACTTATTTTCAAGATTTTAATCCAGAATCAATTTTTTAAACTATTGTTCAAATAACCACTGTAACCTAGACACTCTAAATTCTATACTCTCAAATTTATGTCAAATAATGTATTCATAACTCATTAATATATAGCAACTTTAACTCATCTGAATTAGCAACTAAATCACAGAATCTGATGCATTCAGCAATAACTTTATCTTATTTTGTTATTCAGGTAAAACACTTTATATCTATGTCCACTAAAGAGGATTAGTATCCTCTGTGAGAAATGTAAATGATGGTTAAACTAGGGACTTACTGGTTTATTTTGTGTGGCTTTATTATTATGTTTCAAGGAGCTATGGTGACATAGTGGTTAAAGCATTTGGCTGCTAACCAAAAGGTCAGTGATTCTGCCACTTTAAAGCAGAAGGATGAAGTGGTCTGCTTCTGTAAACATTTGCAGCTTTGGAAAACTTAAGGGGCCGCTCTATTCTCTCCTAAAGGGTCGCTATGAGTTGGAATCAACTCAATGGCCATAGCCTTAGTTTGATATTATTGTATTTCATGTGTTTTAAACAAAGTAACTACTTATAGTAATCAGATGGACAAATTCAAAATAAAAAAGTGATCTAAAATGTGATAGTAATCAGTAGGTGACATGCAAATTTTGCAGTGACAACATCAGAATTTGATTTTATAAAGAATTTTTTTCCTGAGAACGTTCATAAACATTATCATATTTTCCCACAAAATATATCTGAAAGATAGGCATTAGCACATATAATCAACTTTTAATTGCTTGCACGTAAATTAGCCACTCTCAGATTTATCCACAACCAATATTTAGCGGTAAGTTGGTTCTCCCCTGCTAGCTTAAAGTCAAACCTAAGACAATCAATTAATGTAATTTTGATGTAAGGAAATTTGTAAAAAGGTAAAAAACTTGCCTCTAAATTTCTAATCCTAGGTTATTTGCCACTACCAACTGTAGTAGAGTCGATTCCAATTCATGGTGACCCCATGTGTATCACAGCAGAGAACCTGATCCATAGAGATTTCAAAAGCTGATTTTTTGGAAGTAAATTGTTAGGTCTTTCTTCTAAAGTACTTCTGGGTGGACTTAAGCCTCCAACCTTTCAGTTAGCAGCTGAGCTTGGTAACAGTTTACGCCTCTGCTTCCTTACAGCAGAACAAGAGTCATTCTAACAATTCTTTCTAAGTATTCCCTCATATTCATTCTAACAATTCCTTCACATACGCAACTAAATCTTTGTAAACATATTGTAAGAGAATTTTAATACTCCTGAATGAAGTCTAAACAACTTACCTGAAATAGAATTCTACTAATAAATAAACTATGTGACACTGAAGTTCCAATGTACTGCTTAATATTAAAATCACAAAGAACATTCTGAATAAACTTACCACATTTATATACACATGATGAAAAATCCAAAGAGAAAAAAAACTGATGATCATATTTATAAAAAAAAGATAAAGCATTCAAAGCAACTGGCCAAGAAACTTTTATATGCAAAGATTTATACTTATAAATGTAGAGAAGACACTATTAAATAATGAGTTGAAAATTAAAATATATAGGTTAAACTACAACCCAGAAAACTAAAAATTTGTGATGAAAGTTAAGAAATTACTTCATAACTATTTCTATTTATATTTTAATTTACTGGGGCCTAGTATACTGAGGGGAGCTCTGGTAGCATAGTGCCTAAGGCATTTGACTGCTAACCAGAAGGCTGGTGGTTCAA
>NW_006921641.1:4593171-4607716 GCF_000298275.1 Orycteropus afer afer | reverse complement strand
AGCCACTCCTCGGAAGGAAGGTTGGGCAATCCTACTTCCGTAGTGATACTGCCTCGGAAACCCAAGGAGGGGTCGCTATGAGTCAGGTTTGACTCGACGGCACATAACAACAACAACAACAACAACAACATTCCTTAAAATACCAAGGATATGATCAATGAGTCAAAAATCCAGGTAATGGAAAGCTTACAGAGCCCACTATATCAAGAATTTTACTGTTCATGTGAACTTAATCTACCATGATTAGCTCAAGATAAAGCAGATGTTTTCTGAGGAATTTAGCAGCTTCAGCAAGTAATTCTCAAATTGAGAGTTAACTCCTCTGTTGAGTATAGGGTATGGGGGGACCTATCAGTGTGCTGAGTCTCCCAGTAATAGGCAAAAACTTGTAATATCAAATCCCAGGTAAAAATCTTAAACTGAATATAAAGCTTTACCTGACACAGCTACATAATCAGAACTGAAAAGACAATAAACGTGAGTAAGTAATTTCCCTTTTAAAATGAAGTTCAGCTACATATAAGTGATTCAATAACCCTTTCACAACTGAGTTAATTTTTGTTTTTAAGTTTTTTTTGGGGGGATGGAGGGGCTAATGGAATACATGTTTAATCATTGAATATTTTAAAATTTTTGTTAGGTATGATGGCTTTTGATGTATGTTATATGGGACAAATATGTCCCAATGGACTTTAATGGTAGGATAGATGGGATGAAGCACGGAAAAAATATTCAGTTGCATATTAATCATGAATACTGCACCCCAATAACACACAGAAAACGATAAATACACTCACAACCCTTATCTCGCTGTATAGAAGCCCAAAGAGACACACGTTTCACACAATTATCCTCCAGGATGCACCACTTCATACAGTATGTCACTGACAAACTTCCCTCTGTTTTATGTAGTTATGCATGTCCCCATGCCAATGCCAGCACATAAACTCTGTGCTGGGGGGAAAAAATCCTCCCAGAAAACCTCCGAAGTGGATAATGTAAGTGGTACTTATTTGTACCGTGGCTTAGGAAAGAGTCAAAATATTAACCAGAAGTAAGTCCCTCCTTAAAGTAATAAACACATGAGAATAGCAAAGCATTTTAGAGACCTTTAAGAAATAAGAACTAGTATCATGTGTTTTAATTATTACCACATAATTAATAAACTAAGTGTTAAGATATCATTAGGAACTCTGGTCTCACTTTCTAAAGTATAGAAATTTATTATCAGAGCGATAGCTACACATTTAGCAAAAACAGTGAGAAAATGGAGGACATAATGCTGACTGAAATAAGTCAATCACAGAAGGACAAATATTCTATTAGTCTGTTATTGTAAAAAGTCAAGGAAAGGTTTATATGTGGAAGGAAATTTCCTTTGTTGGTTACCAGAGGTGGGAGGGGAAGGAAGGTAACATTGCTAGATAGGTAGAGACAAATACTGATTTGGGTGAAGAGAAGGGCAATGTATCAAATGCGAGCAATCAACGCGATGGCACTGAAGAAGAGGAAGACATAGAGAGGTGCATAGGAGTTACAGACAACAAAGATGAACCCTTTTGCACATACGGTTCTGTGTTGTCAGTGATGGCAAACAAAGTGATGGATAGATGGGTGGACAGGACGAACTATTAGGTGTGCCCATGACCATGTATAGAGTTGGCAGACAATGTTTCTATAAGTGTATTTGTATGTTCTGTAAGAATTCCCAGGTATATAGTAGAGCTGACAAGGGACAAGGCTGTAGTCACTTCTTTGCCACAGCCAGCTACCCAGAGGGAGCAAGTAATTGGACCTGTGGGCTCGGGACTATAGTTGCAGGGGACATCAAGCTCAATTGGCATAACATACTACACAAAAACACTGTTCCATGTCCTACTTTGGTGAGTAGCAACTGGGATCTTAAAAGCTTGCAAGCAGCCATCTAGACGCAACAATGGGTCTCTCCTCATCCACAGCAAAGGAGAATGAAGAAAACCAAAGATGCATGGAAACAATTAGTCCAAGGGATCTCCAGCCTGTACGACTATGAGATCAGAAGAACTAGATGGTACCTGGCTACCACTGTCAATCACGTGGAGGAGGATCTGTGTAGGAGATCCTGGATAAAGTGGGAGAACAACATGGAACAAATCTCAGAATCTTAAAAAAAAAAAGAAAAAGAAAAACAGGTTTGCTGGTCTGACAGATCCTCGTGAAACCCCTGACACTATGGTCCCTAGTTGCCCTTTAGGTCTGGAATTGAACCCACTCCTGTGGTTGCCAGCCAAACAAAAGACAGGTATATGAGCTCAACATTTACATTAGGTAGATGGACTCCTTGTAGAGATCAGTCATGGAAGAATAGAAGGGCTATGTACACACAGGGAGATAGCTCAGGGGGCAGGAGTGCATGGGAGGGAAGGACACAGGGAAGAAGGAACTATGAAGGAAGTGGGAGGGGAGCTGTTATGGGAAATTGGAGTCGTTGCCATGAGACAAAGTGTATGTAAGCTGCTGTATGGAAAATGAATTCGCTCTGTAAACTTTCACCCAAATCACAATAAAATTTTTTTTAAAAAAGTGAGAAAAGAAAATATTTCTTTACGAAATACTAAGATTAACTCCTATAGTAAAAGAAATTTTATAGAAAAAAATCCTAAAAATAGCAGTGCTAAGGAGCAACGTACTAACAAAAGGCTATCATACTGATAATGACACAAAACCTACTTAAAGACTAGTAAAGAAGCTATTGGCCAAAGTTCTAGAGAAAGAAGTATATGAGTAGACAAACATAAAACACTTTCACTTCCAAAAGAGTTCAAAGGAAGAAAGAAAAGCAGTTGAAATTCAAATTAAATGAAGCCAGTCACTACAAATAACACTGGGGGTGGGGGGAGAGGTTATAATGGATGAACTACAACAACATTTTCTGATTCTAAAAAATCAATAATGAAACACTGATCTACAGGAAAAAAAAAAAAGCAGATAAAATGATAACATATGACTGAAATATTTATAAAATGTAAATATGGCTAATATTTCAAGTAAGTAAAGTTCACAAAATCATTGTCTTAAAACTCTTTCTGCTTTGGTCACCATAATTACTGAAACTGCAGTGCACTACATGCTCCACAGTCAATAATATCACAAGACTTTCAGAATCTAAATCTCCTATACCTACAGTCACTTCCTTTCTTCCCAACTACAACATTTGAAAGATCCAGTATGTTTTTCTTTATGTGCTCTTTTGTAACCTTACTAATTTCCAAAATACTGAAATGCCAGAAATATAAACATTCTGCACCAAGAAGAATAGCTAATGCCCTTTTTCTTTGAGAACTTAGAAACAGTTTTATTTAAATAAATTTAGTAAGGGCTGTTATAATAACAATAAAAGGCCTAAAACATAATGACATACTAACTTTAAAAGGTCAAATCTAAAATTTTATACTTAAAAATAATTTTCCATTCTACAAAACTATGAAATTTTATATTTATTATTTCAATTCAGTATTGTCAACATTTTTGTAAGTTATATAGAAAACCACCCAACTATATTTGCTCTGGAAAGACTGCACACAGAAACTGAAATACAGGCTCTCAAATGAATAAAATCTTGCAACATAAAATAACCTCTTAAAAAAAAGAGAATATGCAAAAGGATATTTATTATTTATATAAATCAATTAAGATAATACATTATATGAGTTTAACTATGTGTATACATAGTTATATGTATACATACATACATGCATGAGTACATGGATAGTTCAAAACTCACTGCTATCAAGTCGGTTCTGACTCACAGTGACCCCCCTTGGGGTTTCCAAGATGGTATCTCTATGGAAGGAGATTGCCTAGTCTTCCCTCTGAGAAGTGGCTGGTAGGTTTGGACCACCAGCCTTCTGGTTAGCAGTCAAATGCCTTGGGCACTATGCCACCAAAGCTTCCCCACATGTATAGTCAGCTGGTCTTATTATTTTCATCTAATTATTCTAACTCCTAGAATTGACTTATAAATTGATTTACCAGCATGCCAATAATAGAACATTTATAAACAATTTAAAATTTCTACGTAGAAACAGAAATGTTTCAATAAACAGACCACAAAAATCAATTCCAAGTCAAATTTATATCAAACATTAAATTCAAGCACATTCATGTGAAGCAAATACTCTCTTTATTCAGAAAAAAATATTCTAAGCTATTTAATAAAACTTTGAAGTTATATTCTGATAATTTTAGACATATAAATTAAAGTAATCAGATGCAGATTTAGAAGTTAACTTGAAGCTTATTGGTCCTACTGTGAAGAGAGTAGCATAATGTTTGGCATATAAACATTGTTCTTTTAATTAACCAAAATTTCTATCTTGAAGGACGTAGAAGATAACAGAAAAAGCAACTATTTCCAAAGAAGTTACAAGAAATATGCCAATGGTAACTATTACTCATTTTGCTCTGCATCAATGTAAGAAATCAATGTCTGTCTAACTAGCTATTCATACACGACAAAAAAGATAAAGTTAGTCTTCTCAATAACTAACACTCAACACAGAGATAGCAGAAAGACTAAAAGAACTGTTAAGTACAAATGTTCACACAACAGAATAACAAAGAACATTAAATACAGTACTTAAATATGAACACAATTTCTCAAGTTCCAAAGGATGCTATCTTCAGTGATGGTGAAGCACCCAGGAAACCAAATTTAGAGAAACCATCACCCTTGAGTTAAAAGCATCAATTCACTGATTTATATGTTCTTACGTATACCAAAAAATGATGCCTGGCTTGCCTGATTAAAATACACAAATGATTTATTTAAACAGATGCATGGAAAATGAGGTGAGGGAAGACAGATGGAAGTTTTGGTCTCCTTCAACAGATCCAAGAACAGTAGTTTAGACAGTAGGCCAGCGGTTCTCAGTATAAATTCACCTACAAAACTGTTTTAGGAATAAAGATGTTGGGGCTCTTTCCATACTAATGACTGGGAAATCTCCAGGGATGTGATATGGGAATTCTATTTTGTAAAAGCTCCACAGATATAAAGACAGGTCTGAAAATTACTACACTAGGCAAGCTCATCTTTGCCCTGGCTTTAACTGTCATCTACATGTTAAGAGATCCCAAACTTAGACTGTCAGTCCAGTCCTCTTCTCTGGTTCTAAACCAGTACTGCCAATGCATTAGCTAAGTTCTGTCACCTCTATTTATGAAAGAGATCCCAAATCTGTCCACTTCTATCTCTACTCACACCATTCCTGTCCAAGTCACTATGATATCCCCTCTGAACTCCTGTCAATGGTCCATGTTGCTACTATTGTCTTTCCTGTAGAATCCACTCTCCACACAACCACCAGAGTGCCCTTTATGAAAAAATGTAAATTATATCATTTCATTTCCTATTATACTTACCATCTAAGTTTCTTACCCTGGACTATAAAGCCCTACCTTATGTGGTCACTACCTACTTCTATTACAACCTGTACTCTTTACTAAGGCAGACTGACACTTCTTTCTCCTACGGAGTGGCTTGTGGGTTTGAACTTCTGATCTTTCAGTTAGTAGCCGAACCTTTAACCACTGTGACACCAGGGCTCCTATTGCAAACCTACTTATGTTCTCATCACTATTTTAAGCACTTTGGACATATCACTTACACAAATATCATAAATGACCAAGCAGGGTAGGCAGTGAGGTCTCCACGGCCTGCCTTGGTGGGCCTGTGCTCGGCATCACACTCTTCTCTGCCACTGGCAGCTAGAATTGTGACTTTCTCATGTTCAGACTCTTCCTCCCTGCTGTCCCAGTGCTTTGGGATGAATGGCGCAGAGCTGGGGACACCACCAAGGCAAGGCTGGGTTTGAGGCGGAGACAGGCAGGGTCCAGAGTCACCGTACTGAACACCACTGCAGACAATGCCAAAGCAGTGCCCACCTGGACAAGGCAGAGCAAAGCCAGGTCACAGCCTGCACCATCCTGCCCACATCCACTCCAAGATTATAGCGGAGGCACAGCACCATTTCCATACAAGGCACTACCATCACTTCCTGGGCTGGGTTCAATGTGGGCACCTCAAGGTCTGGGACAAGGTGAGTGCAGGGAGGCTCACTAGTCGCTGAAGAATGAGTTGGGATGCTGCTCAGTCCCTTCCCATACACAGTCTATAGGTTTGAGCTCAAGTCAAGAAGTGTGGGGGTTGGTTCCTAACTACAGGTTGTAAGTCAGACGTTTGTAACCCAGGGACTGCCTATATCCAACTTTCAGATGCACATGAGATGACTGAAAAGACCATGGCTTGGATCAGATGCACCATAGTCATCAAAGTGACATCTTTGCTGGTTAAAAGTTTAAACTTTTGCAGGAGATTTGGCCAATTCTATATATCATTTGATTTCTTGATTGCTGCTTCTATATGAAGCACAGTCACATGTGATTAAATCAGTTGGCCTTAAGTAAAGCAGATTACACTCCATAACTCCGTAATGTGGGTTGGCCTTATCCAATCAGTTGAAGGCCTTAAGAGCAAAAAGGGAGTTTTCCCTAAGGTGTATTCTGCCATCAGACAATAGACATTTTGCCAGAACTCCCTCACACATCACTCTTCCCAACACCTGACTTGTGGTTTGGTATACAACACTGCAGGAATTACCAACCTATACAGTGACCCACAATCAAAGATATTATCAATTCACGTGATAAAGAGAAAACATCATTAATGAGATATCTTGGATTTTTTCATACATCTTGTTGCTGTTAGTTGTCATCAAGTCAATTGTGACTCTTGGCAACCTCATGTGTACAGAGTAGAACTGCTTTGTAGGGCTTTCAAGGCTGTGACCTTTTGGAAGCGTATTGCCAGGTCTGTCTTCCAAGCAGTAGTCAAGTACTTAACTGTTTGTGCCACTCAAGGACTTTTTGCAAATTAAGTATTTGAAATTCAGTGCATATTTTATACCTACAGCATATCTCAATTTAGACTACTCACATTTCAAGTATTCAATAAGTGCTTATGGCTAGTGGCTATAATATTGTTCTAACATTACCACAAATGTCATGCTATCTAAAACTGAATTCATTATTTTTTTTTACCTTAAATCTGACCCTAATATATTCTCCATAATGGTGAATAACAATGTCTACATAAACATGGAACACAGACATAATCTCAGATTTCTTCACTTCCTTATCTGCTATAATCAACCGTATTAGTTACCTAATGCTGCTGTAACAAAAATACCACAAGTGGTTGGCTTTAAAGAACAGAAATTGTCTCACAGTTCTGGATGCTAAAAGCCCATATTTCTACTAACAGTGTCTTCAAAGCAATCTAAGCTGTTACTATCAAGTACATCAAAATTCTTCCAGCCTCTACCCATTACCTAATTTTTGACATTTTAGGTATTTATGCTAGTACAACACCCAAATCCTCTGGTACCAAATTCTGTCCTAGTTACTTAGTGCGGCTGTAACACAAATACCACAAGTAGGCAGCTTTAAAAAATAGAAACATATTGTCTCATAGCTGTGAAGGCTAAGTCCAAATGAGGGTCTCAGCTCTGTAGATTTCTTCATCAGTGGCCCTTTAGTGTTGCTTGGTTCCTTGTGTTCCTTGTCTTGTAGATGAAACTTACAAGAGCTCTGTCTTCCCCTGTATCTGAAACTGAATAAAGTAAAAACTATTTTCCCCACCCTGGTACCTGGATGGGAATAGATAAGTAAACTAAATTATCCCCAACTATTTTCCCACTGGCAGATGAGTATTCAGTCCCTTAAAGAACTGAATGGAAAACATTCTTTCCTGCAGGTGACAGACTGCTAAAAGTATCTTAGAAACAACTTGTAAATTAACTCTGGCCCCAGGACATGCACAATAGGGCAGAAAGGAACAAGAGTTAATGGGAACTAACCCTCTCCCCTCTGCCAAGCCCCTATCAGCTGATAACAGGAGACTCATCTGCCTCCAGGCACAATCCT
The DNA here is from genome assembly GCF_000298275.1 of Orycteropus afer afer. Taxonomy (NCBI): domain Eukaryota; kingdom Metazoa; phylum Chordata; class Mammalia; order Tubulidentata; family Orycteropodidae; genus Orycteropus; species Orycteropus afer. Next base: position 4,599,751 of record NW_006921641.1, on the reverse strand, counting down.
CATCCACTTCACACCCAAATTCTTCAACCTTTTGTAAATATGCACAACCCCCTCTCCTGAAACCTACAAAAACTGTATTTCATGGCATCTCAGGGAGTCAGATCTGGGTACTGAACTACCCCTACTCCTTGCATTGCTGCTTTGCAATAAATAATTTTCTCTCCTCCGTATCTCGGTATGTAAACTGCTTTGGCCTGAACTGTGTACTGGATGCATTTGGTCCGATAACATGTCTCTGTGACTATTCTGGTTTTTTATAACTCAGAAGTGATTAGGTTTAGGATCTATCCTACACCTGTATCAGATCTTTAACACAACTAAAGAAAAATCCTATTTCCAAATAGGATAGCACACACAGGTACAGAGGTCAGGAATCCAACATGTATTTCGGGGGGAACCAATTCAATCCATAACACTAATCATTTACTAACATCTTATGCATTCTACTTCCTAAATATCCCTCATAACTCTATATTGTGATACCTTGTTTGTAACTATTTGACCACTAAACTGTAAGAAATTTCATTAACTTGGGGAACATGTTTATTTCTTTTTAGTGTCTTCACTACTTCTACTGTACCAGACACACAGTTGTTGTTGTTGTTATGTGCCGTCGAGTCGGCCCCGACTCATAGCGACCCCTCCTTGGGTTTCCGAGGCAGTATCACTACGGAAGTAGGATTGCCCAACCTTCCTTCCGAGGAGTGGCAGGTGGGTTTGAACCGCCAGCCGTCTGGTTAGCAGGCTAGTGTCTTAGCCACTATGCTACCAGAGCTCCCAGTAGATACCCATTAACCATTGCTATGTGAAGAAAATAAAGGATAGCAGAATCAAAAGTTTTCTGAAGCAACTGAGCACTAAATCTCAGAAAAGTCAGAAGAGAACTAGAAGTCATAAGAATTAAATTACAGAAATGACAAAATCATAATGTCAATAAATTAAAATTAAAATCCAATAAATTAAAAGAAAAACCAATAAATTAAAGTCCAAATAAAATAAAAAGTATTAGGCACTAATTGTATTTACAGTAACAATTAAGATAACTTTAAATATGACAAAATTTCATAAGTAACCAAATTTTCATTCATTACATTTGTACTTTAACAGGATATACCATATAATATATTCTACCTTTACGTTCACATTCAGATTCCTTACTAAAATATTTGATTGGGCAATCCTACTTCCATAGAGATACTGCCTCGGAAACCCAAGGAGGGGTCGCTATGAGTCGGGGCCGACTCGACGGCAAATAGCAACAACAACAACAACAAACTAAAATATTTTACTTACTTTATACTAAATAATTTTGTTCAGAAACATCACATAAAGCTTCACACATTGTTTGGCAAAGTTAATTTTAACAGATCACAGACTTACAGACTGATAGATTTTAAAGACATCTTAGAGATCATCTGGTCCAATTCCTTCATCTTATAGATGAGGAACTGAGGATTGGAGAATTGAAATGATTTGCTAAAGATACAGAAGAGGTTAGCGATCGATCTGATTTAGTTAATATTCTGTTTATGAGCAGATACTGCTATGATTTGTGTGATTTAAAAAAAAAAATAATTAAAACAAGTCAATGACTACCATTCTACTTCATTGAAAACCGTTAGCAGGATCAATGTCTATTGTACTCCTAAGCTACACAGGAATACAATCATGTGTTAAAATTCTTTATCTAAAACAACAAATTGAAATTCCATTTAAGAAAAATCCAAATAACTAAAAAACAAGTAAGTTAAGAATTTGCAGGAAGAGCAAAGGATGAGAGGACAGAAGAAAGCAAATTATTTGCATTTAAATAAGTAATTTGGATTTCTTCAGGTTTTTCAAACTCTTAATAGACAATAGCTAGACCCACTGAAATTTAAAGTCAAGTCTTGGTAAGTTTAAGAAGAATCACGAACGAATATCAAAGCAAAAATACAATACGATATATAACAATTTTTTATAAGAAATTTTTAAGAATAACAGCAATGGTACAAATTTAATGTGTTTAAAATTATTAATCTGACTAAACAAAGCTCATTTTAAGAGATTCTAAAAAATATGAAGAACAAAATCAAAGTAATTCCAAAATAAACATGCTTGGAAATTTTAAAATTACTGTGCTTTTAGGCAGATATCCCATGCATTCTGTATTTGTTTGCAGTCCACACCTTCCTCCCTCAAGGTATTTTTCTAAACATCGCTATGCAAATTTTCTTTACAGTAAAATATTTTAAAAATTGCCATAGCAGTACTTAAGAAAATACCTCATGGGGGAGGGTACAGCAAACAAACGTTAAGATTTAAATCAGCTAAATTAAGTGCATACTGGAATTCCTGCAAACTGTCATTATAAGACTTGTCATTATTTCTGGAAGGAAAAAGGTAGTAACTGAAAAAGTACTTTTAATCAAATGCTTTAAAATTTTAGGTATTTAGACTTCAAGTCTACACCTATTTTTTCCCCCATAGAACAGAAATTTTTATTAGGGTCTAATTCACAAAATCTTCAGCATTACTCAAGAATAATAGCTTGGCCTACAATCAAACCTAAAGACACAGTAAGTTAATTAATATGGCGCAAGAAGTAACAGCATAGCTCAGAAAGAGTTAAAACATGTATTTTAAAGCATAAAACAAATAGGATTTAGAAAGTAAAGATCTCCATCATCTGCTATGATTGTTTCTGCTTAATAGTAACAACGTTAGTATTCTATTGCCCCGAAAACTAAGATTCTCCCTCCAAAACTATTTCAAATCCATACCTAATAACTCTTAAATATTTTCCTTAATCAAATGAAATTAAGATGAAGGAAATTTCTACTAGCACAACAGGGATTATTCTTATAACTAATAGTCATATAATTACAAATTACACTTTGCACATGTAGTTAAAAGTTGGGAAAGAATTATCAGTCCATTGAGTATAATCTAACATATTAAGTCTTGAACCACTAATCTGAAATTAAAGAAAAAGTCTTAGAGCATTAAAATCCCACACCTGAAAGACTTACCATTTTATCTAGATGTTCAATGGATCTATAAATCTCCCCCTGGGATTCATCATAGTAACTGTAACGGAACCTTTGACCTTGAAACAAATATCATGTACAAAATAAAATAGGGAAAAATTAGAAGCTAAAAGAAAGCAAGTGCTTACCAAATAATTTCAATTCTCGTGAAAGGCAAAGCACAGCTTAAGCCTCTGAGAGAATCAATCCCAGGAACTCTCGTATATAAAATAAAAGGCATATTTGGGAAAGTAATAAAGAAATTATATAAGACCACAGTGTTTGATGTTTTATGTTAAAAAACTATTTCAAGTTATAGAACCTTAGCGTCATCAGCAATACGAGAGATTAAGGAAATGAAACAGCTTATAAAGTTAGAAGCGTTGTTAAACATATTATACCAGTCTATTATAAAAAGTAAACCCAAAGAATATGATTCAAGGAAATTTCTCTTAAGGAAATTATCTCAGTATAACAAATTATTAAAAGCTTATTAGCTTTTGCTGCACAGATGCAAAGATTTTTATCTTTATTACAGAAAGAACACACAGGTCAAGAATACATGTGGCTTATGTGATTTTTATGACCTTGATTTAAAAAAGTAATCTTTCTTGCAAAATTTTCTGTTTGGAAATATCAGTACAACTACCTTATGTGGTATGAAGATGATGCATGAAAGGATAAATATAATAGTCCTACACTGACATAAAATCTCAAAATAAGGGTACAAGCTCAGAACATTCAATGTTTACCTATTCTGCAAAGAACAGAAAGTATAAAATGGAGGAAGCCTCAAAAGAAGACAGAGAAATCAAAAGGCTCATAAAATAGATTGTTTCTTACTATAATCATAAGAAAACCAGAAGTTAAACATATTCAGAACTAATTATGGATTGTTATTGAACTAAGACGGATTTCAGAAACACCTAAAACTATCTTTCAGTAAGGTTTTTTCCCCTAAGAAATTTCCTAATTTTTAAAGATTGACCAAAACCCATTTCTAAAGGTATTAGAATATATAAATCATGTGCACACAGTATATATCTTATTTAGAGCAATGTTCATATATCTGAACTACTATGCTCACACATTTGAGTAAATGGGTTTGAGTCAATAATCAGGATCCTTAAGTTTTTGTTCATCTTACTAAGGCAATCTGCCTTTGAGAAAAACCATGTATATGATTCAAGGAAATTTCTCTTAAGGAATGAAGTGTTAAGTATCACAGAACTTAACACGTTATTCATTTGTTGATGCTGGTCATCTTTGATGGTAACTTTTCTAAAACATACCCTATTTCCTTGACTTTCACATTTCAACTTTTCACACACAATTAATATATACAATTATTCAATGTGGCAGTCCTTACTTTCCCTCCAAGAGCTATTATGAAATCAATATAACATAATACAGTTGATGGTATCTTAGAATCAAGCAATAGGATTCTGAGGTTGCTTCTGCTTTCTGAATATAATTAAACCTTTTTATAGACATTATAAAGTATTGCCGTTTTCTTAGCTATGAGATCCACTACAATCCTTGAACTAAAAAAAAAATTGTTAGAGATGACAGTGACAATCATCATTCAATGCCCACACAATAAATAATTTTAAGAGTTCCTTTCTTTCAAAATATACTTAGGTATAGCACTGTTTTTCCTCAAAGAACGTATTGCGTATGTACATACTTCTTTCTATCAAATAAAGTAAACTGGATATAATTGATGCTATAATTGAAACTATATGTAATTGATGGCTGCCAGAGGCTCAAAGCCAAATCTAAAGTTCTATCATAGCAACTTACTGACTCAATTCATTGATACTAAATTTCTAGTTCTATTCAAAAGTTCTTTTGATAAAAGCTTCTCAGATTTTTTTGTAAAATGAATGAACAATTAAATGAAAGATCTTAGACAAGAAAATTCTGACTTACTGTACTAACAGTAATATCCTTGTAGGAAATCAAGATGTATATTCTTTGAACTGAACTGCTTTGGGTTTATACTAATATATTTTCTTTTCCCTGATTCTGGAAAGAGCTATCAGTTTTAGCCATTTTCAATAAGCTCTGTGATTAGAACTGAACTGACCTATTTGAATATTGCTACTCCCAGATGCAGAAAAAAGTTCATCAACATTATAATAACTATTTGCTACTCAAAAATCCATTCTGCTTATTTCCAAGTTCAAAGCTGCTGTTTCAAACAGCTGAAGTTGTCAAGTCTACCTTAATAGTAATGTATAACTATATTTTAAAATGCTGTATTGTTCGTATGGACCAAAAGTTCAGCATAGCTTTTACTTTAAAATTGCTTCTGAACAAATAGGAAAGTCATGGGAACTTTTGGAATAGTCAGACAAGGGAAGGTCTGAAATATTTTAAAATATTGAAATTCACAGGAAATCAATTTGAGCAAATGTTTAACATTTTGCTATATATATTTTTAGCTACTTTTCAGTATCCACCTCACATTTAGCAGCAGAATTGAGTATAAATATCTGAACAATGTATCTGTTAAGAAAGTAAATCCACACTAAATACAGCTACTATACCAAAAAAAGTTTACTTATAATAGCTCAACAACTGTCTCATAATTTTTAAAACTCTACAAATATTTAAAAATTACTTGAGCAATGAGTTCTGTTCATTATACATCCAGAAAGCAAATAATTTGAAGTAAATAGCTGTCATCATCCAAGCCCTCCCTCCATACACACACATAGCTTCAGTTAAATGCTTGGAATTTGAGTTCAAAAAACTTACTTGTTTCATACTATTAAAAAAATAACTTTACCAAGATTTTATTTAATAAGAAGGGAAATGACAGAAGTAGCACAATACAATGATCATAAATGCTATCTTAATTACATATTTATTGCCAATATAAAATTATTTCACATACCTCACAAGCAGATATTACTTGTTTTTTAAGTTTTTATATTTCTAACATTCAGTCAAATTTATGAAATCTAAACTGTGAATAAACACAGTTGCCTTAGTTCTTGAAGAACTGAACTTGTGTATTTTTGTAAGTATGAATAAAGCATATCACATAGTAAGAGAAAATTACTTACCTGAAATTTATCCTTTCAGAAGGTACACTGGGAAAATGGATTCTTTGAGCCCCTGTTTCAACTCCAAGTATGAGCTTTCTAGTTTTAAGAGCCATTGATACTGCCCCTAGGGACAGCACAAGCTTTGGAACTCCCCTAGTGAGTATGTCAGTAGTTTCTTCAGGTGCCTTCCCTCAGTTCTTTTCAAATTCAAAAGATGAGAGGAAAAATAACCCAAGAAAAAAAAATCCTGTAAAGCAGAAACCTTACTCTTTGAGGAAAGGAGGGTAGCTCATTTGTGAATCCATTCCAGAGCACGCTTTCTGAGAAAAAGAAATACAGGTAAGTAATTTTCCCATCTCCAAAGGTGACTGGTGATTAATGAGTGGATTCACAGAGTGTGGAGAATAAGCTCCAGGGATGTCTGTTTAACACACAACAATCAACTAATGAAGACAAACATAACAATGAATGGTACAAAAACCAACACTACTTTTTGAGTACCTGCAAAAAGTTTAT
>NW_006921641.1:4553777-4593052 GCF_000298275.1 Orycteropus afer afer | reverse complement strand
ATATAAATAAAAAATACCTCAACATTAAGCTACATACCAGATTGCAAAAATAAACAATGAGCTTGGAAAGCTGATTTGCAAAGTCTCCAAAAGATCAAGCAATAAGACAGATTTTCAGACATATATCAAATAAAAATTATACTATCACATGTTTACTACAACATTTCATGTTTATATGTGCAAGCATCTTCAAAAATATGAGTTAACCTCACAACAAATTATGAGACCGGCTATTGGGCCATTCTATAGCTAAACTCTGGTGGCACGGTGCCTAAGGCATTTGACTGCTAACCAGAAGGCTGGTGGTTCAAGCCCACCAGCCACTCCTCGGAAGGAAGATGGGGCAATCTTCTGTAGAGACACTGTCTCAGAAACCCAAGGAGGGGGTCGCTGTGAGTTGGTATCAACTCAACTGCAATGAGTTTGTTTTTTGTTATTTTTTAATAGCCAAACTGAGAATCTAAACTGGGGCATTCACAACTGAAATCACTACCAAAGGGAAAATGCATTTCATGCAGGAAATATCATCTAAGTAGCAATCAAATACATAATCATTTTTTTTATAAACAAAATACTGTAGTTTTTTTATTCTGCAATCTTTGTCTTAAACTTGCAAGAGATCAAAAACCTGAATATATGAACTCAGTAAGTACAAATATTTGAGAAGATAAATATGAAGGCTTGGATAAAATATATTTTAGGAATTAGCTAACCTGCATTTAAACCAATATAAACATTAAGAAAATACTAATAGCACTGCACTCAAGAGATTAAGAAAAAGGACTATGCACAAATAATCACTTGTTAATATAAATCTTAAAGAAATCAAAATAGTTGAAGATACAAATTTCCTTAATATTGAAGGCAAAATGCCATTTTTTAGGAGTGTCACTAATTTCTAAAATAGAAATCATGTAAACCAAGATAAATAGAAGTTTATGGATCAAAATTCAAAATTGCTAAAGAGACTACAGAAAAATGTAATCATATTTTAACAAAGGGAGCTCTGGTAGCATAGTGGCTAAGACACTTGCCTGCTAACCAGACAGCTGGCGGTTCAAACCCACCAGCCACTCCTCGGAAGGAAGGTTGGGCAATCCTACTTCCATAGTGATACTGCCTCGGAAACCCAAGGAGGGGTCGCTATGAGTCAGGGCTGACTCGACCGACGGCACATAACAACAACAACAACAATTTTAACAAAATAATATTTGTTATAAGTATTTACAAGTAAACTTATTGAAATTGCACTTAAAAACCACCGTAAATGGCAAATCAAGTCAAAATATGAATCTACTTGTAAAGAATCAATTTCTGTTAGATTCTAACTCATTTGGAATCTTCTTAGAACTGAAAATCATGTTAATTGGTAGTTAAAACTACCAATAATCTAAATTTGGAAGTATAAATTTCAGGGGGATTGAAAAAAATACAAATATTAACAGTATATATGGATAAAAGCAAAAATAAAACTTAAGAGAAAAGAATGAAAATTCTACTAATTAGGAACAATAAAATAGGTCCAGACAAAATTCACTTAAATGAAGTCATCCTATAAGATGCAGAACTTGACGAGTATACAAAGTATCGGGATATTACTTAATTATGGTAAAAATAAAAACTAGCAGCAAATGTCCTTTCACTCATTCCATCTCGTGCTAGCAGCAAGAGCAGACAAGGGTTACCTGGGAAACATCATCCTATTTGGTTAACTCAACCATTTCCCTCTGTATAACACTAATAAAATAAAAGTCAGGAATTGAAATGAAGGATTTCCTTTTGGGGAACTCAAGTGAGGAAACAGAAAAAAGAATCTAGGTTTCTGTCTCTCCTTTGCATTTATCTCACCCCCAAAGGAAAACATCGGTTTTTTTACCCTTACTTTCTAATGTCTCTTTGAAGTCTACATAAAAGCTAAATGGGATCTGAAAGATGAACATATTTAAAGTAAAATTAAAAAAAAAAAAAAAAAGAAATGCTTGTAATATATAGTTGGCTAACAAATAAAGTCAACAAGGCAAAACCCTTCCAATTTACACACAGGAGTTCCAACTGTCTTTATCAAGTTTCTTACTTTCTTTTTCGCAGAAGTTGGATAAAACAGGAGAATTAATGACTAGAAATAAATGTCATCACTGTCAGTAATCTATTATTGTTCAATAAAAACAAAGATACTTGCATGTTATATATCTAAGAAATTTGTTATATGTGCCATAACCAATAAAGTGACCCCCCCCCACCACCTCCAAATCAGCTACTAAGAAATGTGGAGTATGTTAAAAGCCTAACTCAATGGGTCTTTTCAGGTTTCTGCACACTTAAAGAACTGAATCCTTCCTGTGTACTGAGTTAGAATTAAATGCTATGATTAGTTTAATATAGTAGTTTTTAAAAAGAAAGGAAAAAAAAAAAAACTTCTAAATATTACCTTCATGAGAAAAAAACCTAGATTTGTGAGATCGGAATACAGAACTATTTCTAATTTAGCAAAGATCCCCCAATGGTACTAGAGCATGAATTTGAGAAACATAAAACTTAATTCCTAAGTTAAGACAACTATACCCATAGGTAGCCCAATGAATCATTCTACACCTATTCCTCACTTACTCACTTCCTTGTTATCCAACATTTTGCATTTATAATAATAGTAAAAAAAAAATTACTGTTTTGCATATTGATGATATACACTGGGCATTAACAACTGCCAAGGTGTCAGGCAAGAGTAACACTGGCTGTGATGGTTTATGGTTATGTGTCCACTGGGTTGGGCCATGATTGTCGGTGGTTATTGTAATGATGTGATTTGGCAGTTATGTAATGATACAGTTAACCTCCATTTTGTGATCTGATGTTGTCATCGTCCATTTTTATGCAACGCCAATTTTCACATAATGATCTGGTCTTTGGAAGCTAACCATATGGGAAGTGAGGAGTGGGTATACATCAACATGGATGTAAAATAGAGAATGAATCTTACTCTACAAGAATGGTATTTATTATGGTATTAAAGAGACAAATAATTTTACAATAGTATCCATGTAACAACTTCCCCTTACTTTCCAACCTTCACCAAATCCCTAGGAAAAACCAGCCCATTGCCTTCCATTAGTACAAAGTAAGCACTTAATGAGTATTGTAAATGATGATGACATACAGAAATGAACATTTGGAAAAATTCTGTTATTTAACCCATCAAATGTAAATATAAATATGTTTTCGTTCTGAATAATTCTCATAGCTAACATTTATCAGTCTTCTAAAATTATAGGTTCTTTTTCTGCAATTATAACACAGAAATTCTATTTTACTATTCAAATGCTAAGATTTTCAAGATAACATAGAGATCACATGGCCTAACCAATTTTCAGAGAATCTAGGTAGAACACAGAATTCATTTTTCTTATTCTATCTTTCTACTTAAATATAGCTAAGGACTAGAGTTTGCTTGCTTTAAAAATATTTAAAAAACCCTCAATGTCAAGAATCTCTTCACAAATGAGATTTTAAAAAAAAAAAAAAAAGATGATTCCACAGAAGACTAATCTTAGAGCATCCACTAATGTTTTAAGTGAATTTCTGTTGTGGTTGCACATGGTGCTAACCCAAACAGAGTTCAGATTCTGAAGAACAATATCAAGGAAACTAATTCTTTAAATTAAGTACCTACCAGCTACTCCTTAGAAGGAAGATTGGGGAATCTGCTTCTGTAGTGATACTGCCCCAAGGAGGGGTCGCTATGAGTCGAAGACGACTCAATAGCGCGTAACAACAATTCAGAACAGTCTTAAAAATGAAAGAGAAGGGAGCATAGTTTTGAGAATTTTTAATTTCCAAAGCACATTTTATTACCAAAGCAAATTCACAGTGCTAAGAAAAATAGCTTTTTAATAGTTTTAATGAAATTCCTTAGGTTAATATCAAGTATTGTGAAATTTCAGAATTCCAAAGAAACAAACAAACAAACAAACAAAAAGGACCTTTTAAGACTCTAGTATCTAGCCCTCAAATCCAGGGAATATATTTATGTCCATAAAAAATAACTTGTATATAGCACACCAACAATGCAATAGAATGAGTTATTAAAGAACCTTGAAAACTTCTTGTGGGAATCTGGCAAGGAACCTCAGGTATCTGCATGTCCTAAACAAGGGTTTCTCACTCAACCTTAGCAGTATTAACATTTTGGACAAGATAATTCTTTTCTGTAGGGGGCTGTCCTGTGTATTGTAAGATGTTCAGTAGCATCCCTGCTCTCTACCCACTATGTGCCAGTAGCATACCCCTTCCCCCGACTTGTGATGACCAAAACTGCAAAACTGTCTCCAGACATTGCCAAATATCCCCAAGGAAGCAGAAAAGGAAAAAAAAAAAAAAAAAAGTCCTCAACTGAGAATCACTGCCTTAAACAAAAAACTGTACCACTAGGGACAATGGTTCTCCTCAATAGCAATGAAACCTTTAAGAACACGGTTCAGAGTGGGAGATAAGAGAAAATACCATTCCAACCATGCCAGATATTTTGAAATGAACTCTGGTAATCAATGGGTAAGACACGTAAAAGCCTACATGGATTCCCTATATCTCATTAATGATGCTTTTCTTGCCATTCTAGCACGCTATCTTAAACATTATGGTCTGCTTTTATGTTTTCCCTATAATCAAAGAAACAGCTGATGAATGAACAGATACAGGCATTTTTTAACAATGAGTAAATAAGTCAAAGAGATGTCCTAAAAGTAATGGAATTCAGAAATATGTTGGCACAGTACTAGTTAACTGAGAGCAAATTATGACCAAAGAATCCAAATAATAAAATTTACTAAAGGAGGCATCCACCAAGGCTTCCCTTCTTCTATGACATATTCATTATTACTCTTTAAATTCACAGTAATCAGAAAGATCACTTAAGAGACCTTACCCTTATTAGCCACTAACAATACAGACTACAGTGATAATAGCCAATGTATCATTTTTGGAGGGAAGCTCTAAACTGATGGCAAACATTAAGCACCAAAGGGAAAAAGAAAGGGAAAAAAGACTAATTACAAAAAAAGGAAATGCAGAAAAGGACTAGCATAGCACACAGTGCTCTTCTATGTTCTAATGAAGAATATTTGTTTTATCCACCACAAAACCAACTAGAGAATCTGAAATGCAAACGAGGTTAAAAGATCTTAACTCTCACGAACATAAGTGCCTAAGCAAGGATGCCCTCACATTGTGAATCCAATTATACCAGTCGCCTTTGGAAATGTATCCATAATCCACTATTATAATCTGATCTTTTTTAAACGATTAAAAGATTTTTTTATTCACTTTTAATACTGTTGCTAAGAGTAAAATTTTCCAAGGAAAGTGATAAAGAACTGAAAATCACAGCTTAGAATGAAAAGATACCTTTAACCACAAGCATACAGTATCTACCATGTTACGTTAAAATCTAGAACTTACCCCAATGGCAGAAATCAGAAGAAACCACAAAGAGATTACTAGGATCCGCTAGATATTTACTGAAGAGTTTTCCGAATTCCTGTTCTTTTGACTCACTCAGAGCTCCAACCAGTACAGGAATAATGGTAAACTCATCCTTATGGCTTAAAGAAAACAGAAAAAAAAAAAAAAAAAAAAAGTCATTTAAGATGTTTAAGAATAAAAATGGTTTTCCAAATATGTTGGCACTAGAAAGTGGAATGTTTATTAACAGTGGTAAGGATAACATACATATTACTGTTGTTGACTTTAAAATCTAAAAATTATATGTTTAAAGAGGACTACTTAGAAGTATAGAATACTAAAAATATCAATTTAAACTATAGAAATTAGAAATGTACACTATTTCTTTAGGCAAACAAAGCTATTTTACTACAAGGTATAATAATATCCTCAAAAATAAAAATAAGCCTATCAAACCATCACCAATTCAAATTTTCACAAGTCTACAGATCAAAGCTATAATCAGCTGTCTAATCCTTCTGCAACTTTAAAAGAACATCAAATTCTTCCTTGCTTATTTTACTAATCATCTTATTATAAATACCATGATCTGGTACTTGCTCTGTAAACCTTGTAAGTAAGTGCAATGAAACTTAATCTTGGCTCCCATAAGATTCATGAACTATACTTTTACACCTATCCTAATGAATGGATATAGGACAGTCTGCAGATATAACTCAAATTTCATTGGCATGTACGGTAGATACTGAATTCAAGGAAGCCAGTAATAATTTCTAGCAGCAAGAAAAAAGACACCACACCCACCCATAATGTTTATAGTATATCCACAAGTCCCTTTTTCACTCTACACATTGATGGATACATGGAAAAGGAACAAAGCAGATTAATAAAGCATAACTATTATGGGTTATAGAAATAGATGGTTATCTAAAAATCTTTTTAAAAGTTTGATTGTAGTGAAATTTTACTTACATATATTCAATATTACTTATATTCAAAATGATCCCATATTTCAAATTTTTAGAAGTATGAAGCATGTTTGCATGACTTTTTTGAACTTAAAAAAAATTATTATAATAAATGGTTTTTAATATGATAATCTGACACTTAACTGATGTAGGACAAACAATTCATAGAAAGGTTTTTAAAAATACTAAGTTTAAAAATCCCAAAATAAATATTATTCCAGCTGCATAAAGCTAAATTCAGGGCACCCAAGCGCCTCCCCCAAAAAGGCCCCCTTACCCTTGTCAATTGCGAAATAAACAGATCATACAGATCTCCAGTCCCTCTGCAATGCAGGGGCTTCTTGGGCAGAATCTGCATCTATGGAGTAAGAAAAAAAGAGGAAGCTGGCAGAGGAAGCTGCCATGGGACATCTCTTTCTGTGACGCTTACCACTTTGCTTTAAATAACTGCCTAAGTGAGTAGGGACTCTTCAATGAGTTAAGAATGATTATCATTTGGGGAAAAAAAAAGAATCTGAGCTCCTAGTAAAAATTTAGGAAGATTCTTGTGAACTGTTCCAACCTCAAGTACTACCTACATAAATAAATATGCTAAGATCATCAAAGAATCTTCAAGTAATTGTGACTTGGTACAGAAAGGAAAGGAGGTGTATAGAATATAAAGAACAAAGAGAAGTCAGAAGAAATGGGTTCAAATCCCATCTCTACCACATATAAAGGTTAAGAACATGGGTTAAGTCCCTAACCTGAGAATATGCGACCTTATCTATAAAATAATCCCAATTACAATACCTATTCTCATAAAATTGTTATGAAGCAAGGAATATCACATGGATAAGTACATTTTCACTCTGTAAAGTATTTTGTTGCTCTGAAGAAACAACACACGTTGTCCCAGGAGAGCCACCAAACCTTTCAATCAACCTCAGTTTGATCTTGCAAATCTACTTAAACAAAGGTAAATGTTTCATACTACTTAGAAATCTAAGACTTAATCACCCATTCACCCCTCTCTGTTATTTATTTCTTTTAAAAAAATTATTCACTATTCCTATAGAAAAAGTAGCATGAGTTAAGTTAAAGATCCTTCATCTTCAAAGTCTATGTAATATACCTGAGGTTTTAAAATCATGAGTTCTGAAGTGGACTCCCTTTATTGAAGAAGTACAAAATTCCTCCCCAAAAGGACAATTATAAAACAACTGGTTAAACCATCACAACAACCATTTCTGGGTTCTGAAAATTACAGAAAAGCACCTCCCCCCCCCAAAAAAAAATAGTGCAAAGAATTTATTGATGAGAAACAGCTGAACTTCTGGTAAGAACAGTGAACTCCTGTGTCTTGCCAGGAGCTGCCTTTAGCCCCTTCTCTAATCTAGTTCTGGTACTGCAGTGATTAAACCATTAGGCTGCTAACCAAAAAGTTGGTGGTTAGAACCCACCAGTTGCTCCACTAGAGAAAGAAGATGCAGTCTGCTTCCATAAGTATTTACACCCTTGGAAATCCTAGGGGGCAGTTCTACTCTGTCCTATTGGGTCACTACAAGTTGGAATCAACTCAATGGAAGTGAGTTTGTTTCTGGTTTTCTACTCCACTAATCAAGGAAGTCTAGTGGCACAATGGTTAAGACAGTCAACTGCTGACCAAAAGTTGGCAGTTCAAGCCTCAGTGGGAAAAAAATGAGGTGGTCTGCTTCTGTACAGATTTACAGACTTGGAAACCCTATGGAGCGGTTCTACTCCGTCCTATAGGGTCACTATGTGTTGGAATCAACTTGATGGCAGTGGGTTTTTTTATATTCCACTGGCATGGTAGTTCCATAGGAGATTAGCTATGAAAACCAACAGCTTCATTGTTGAAGGGGAACAACTTTGATTCGTAACAGTGTGCAGAAAACTTACACTCAGCAGGAAACAGAAAAACCTATGGCTCTCTTAGCCTGAGATTTTGTACCAACTGGGACAAGGTACAACATGAAGACTAGTGAGAAATTCAACAGCGATATCCTGGAAATGAGGGAGCTGTAGAGGGTCTTGATATATTCTCCACTAATCCTTGAGGAGAGCTGACTAGGAGGTTGCATACACAAACAGGGGAGACCCATAAGGTCTCAAGCTCTCTGCAAAATCTCAACTAACACTGGAGACTTTAGAGAAACTAAGCTCTTCACACATCCCTTGCTGATTGGGACTCTGTGTGCACACACAAGGGAGACTTATGAGAATCCAATAGAAAGTAAAAGAGCCAAACTTGAAAACGGCTTGAACTTTGAATGTGTTTCCCAACATATACACAATCTACTGGCAGAGGGTGTAAGCCTTATTGGCTTAAGCACAATCTCCAACTAATCATTAGCTAAGCACTATGCTATACAAAAGAAGCTCTGGTAGCATAGTGCCTAAGGCACTTGACTGCTAACCAGAAGGTTTGCAGTTCAAACCCACCAGCCACTCCTCGGAAGGAAGATGGGGCAATCTACTTCCGTAGTGATACTGCCTTGGAAACTCAAGGAGGGGTTGTTATGAGTCGGGTCTGACTCGACGGCACATAACAACAACAACATGCTATGCAGACACAGAGGTGAACTCTGGGAAGCCAATCTTAAAAACAAAAAAGCTGAGATTATTAGCAGCAACTATGGGGAAGACAGATTACATAAATTAAGACCAAGCAAGTTACTTTAAGTAAACAATAATAACTTGCAGGAAAAATATGAATAAAATAACAATCTAGAGTTGTTATATTAAATAAAATATCCAGTTTCAAGAAAAAATAATAAACTATACAAAGAAATAGGAAACTATGACCCATACTTAAGGTGAAAAAAACTAATCACTAAATATTGTATTCAAGTGGGACCAGATACCAGATTTAGCAAAAATTTCAGAAGTTACTATAAATACTTTCAAAGAATTAAAGGAAGCCATGCTTAAAGAAGTAAAGAAAACACAAAGACAATGACTAAACAAGTGAGAAATGTCAGCAAAGAACTATGAAAAAGGACCAAATGGAAATTTCAGTTAAAAATACAAAATTGGAAAGAAAAATTCACTAGATAGTCTGATAAGCACATTTGATACTGCATGAAAAAAGAAATCAGTGGAAATAAAGATATAATATAGAAATTATCCAGTCTAGAAAACAGAGGGAAAAAAATGATTTAAAAAAATTGAATAGAGTATTGGAGACTTACAAACACCAGCATACACATAATGGGAGTCTCAGACAGGGAAAAGAGAGAAAGGAAGACAGGAAAAAAACACAAAACTGTAAGATATAATGGCTGAAAACTTCCCAAATTTTAGGAAAGACAATCTATAGTTCCAAGAAACTCAGTAAAGCCAAAAAGTAGGATAAATACAAAGAGATTCTCATCTAGATATACCGTCGAAAATCAAAAACAAGGAGAAAATACTGAAAGCAGGAAAAAAAAAAAAGAAGAGTCATTACCTACAAGATAGTCTATTCAACAAATATTACTGGGACAACTGCCTATCTTTAGTACAAAAAATGAACTTATATCTTTATCTCATACCATACAACCAAAAATGAATTCAAAATTAAAATTAATTTTAGGTCATAAACCTAAAATATCAGTTAAAACTGTAATGTAACTCTTCTAGGACAGAGATCAGCAAACACCTTAAAAAAGGGACCATGAAGTAAGTATTTTAGGCTATGTTAGCCGTAGCTTGTCACAACTATTCAACTTTGTCATTACAAAAGGAAAGCAACCCTAGACATTATAGAAGTATGGATGTGTCTATGTTCTTTAAACTTTATTGACAAAAATATGTGGTAGACCAAATGTGGTCCATAGATTGCAATTTGCTGATTTCTCCTCAAAGTAAAAGAGAAAGTCTTTGTGACTGTAGATTAGGGAACTAATTCTTAAATATGACATCAAAAGCAGAACCCATATAAAAAAATAAAGTCCAAAATTAAAATTAAAAACTTTGACTCTTCAACAGATACCATAAGGAAAATGAAAACTCAAGTCAAAAAATGAGAAGGAATCTACCACATATCTAATAAAGAATTTGTTTCTAAAACTATATAAAAATCTGTTACAACTCAATGATGACAAATTACCCAAATAAAAATTGGGCTAAATACATGGATATATATTTCATGAAAGAAGATACACAAACTACTAATACGCACTTGAAAAGATTTTCAACATCCTTAACATAACAATGAGATTTCACTACTCGACCATCAGAATGGCTATAATTAAAAAACACTGACAATAGCAGGTACTGGCCAGGATGTAAAGAAACTGAAACCTCTAACACATTGTACATGAATGTAAAATAGTATAAGTCAAGGTTAGAAAAGGCACTTTCTGAAAAAGTTAAAACATAGATTTATCATATTACCCATCGATTCTACTCCTAAGTACCTATCCAAAAGAAATGAAAACAAAGACTTGTACAAGAATGTTCACGATAATTGTAAACTATTAATACATGCATGTTACCACATGAATGAACTTCAAGACATTATGCTAAGCAAAAAACTACAGTGGTAATATGTATGATTACATTCATATGAAATTTCCAGAAAATGCAAATCCATAGTATTAGAAATCAGATCAAATGTAGAACTAAATTCAAAAGTATTTAAAAAATAGGATTACTGGTTGAAAAGAAATTGGTGAAATCCCCGAGACTATGGCACCTAGTCACCTTTCAGGTCTGGAATTAAACTCACTCCTGTGGCTTACCGCTCAGCCAGACAATAGACAGGCCTATGAGCTGAACGATTACACCAGGCCGTACGCTCCTTAGAATAATCCACCATGTGGCATTGAGGAAGAGAAAGACAAAGAGAAGTACATGGGAGGTACAGACAACAAAGATGAACCCTTTTGCACATACAGTACTGCGTTGTCAATGAAGGCAAATATGAGTATATGGGTGGATAGATGGGTGGATAGATGAGTGGACAGATGAGTAGACAGGCTGAACTAGGAGGTATGTCTATGAAGCGGGGAGTATACCCAAGAACATGTATAGGGTTGGCAGACAATGGTCCTCTAAGTTTATGTGTATGATCTGAATTCCCAGGTGTATAGTAGAGCTGACAAGAGGCAAGGTGGTAGTCACTACTTTGTCACAGCCAGCTACTCAGAGGGACTGAATAGTTGAATCTGTGGGCTCGGGGGCCATAGTCGCAGGGGACATCAAGCTCAATTGGCGTAACATACTACATAAAACATTGTTCCACCTCCTACTTTGGCAAGTAGCGACTGGGATCTTAAAAGCTAGCAAGCTGCCATCTAGATGCAATAATGGGTCTCTCCTCATCCAGAGCAAAGAAGAATGAAGAAAACCAAAAATTCATGGATACAATCAGTCCTAGCGACTGGTACACCATCCAATCTGCAGCCTATATGACTATGAGACCAGAAGAACTAGATGGTGCCCAGCTACCAATGTCAACCACTTGGAAGGGGATCGATGCAGGAGATCCTGGATAGAGAGGGAGAACAATGTGGACAAAACTCAAAATCATTTGGAGGAAAAAAAAAAGGGGCGGAAGGGGAACCAGGTTTGCTGGTCTGATAGAGCCTGGTGGAACCACTGAGACTATGGCCCCTAGCTGCCCTTCAGGTCTGGAATTGAACCCACACCTTGGCTTCCAGCCAAGCAAAAGACAGGCATATGAGTTGAACATTTACCTGAGGTAGATACACTCCTTGTAGAGAACAATCATGGGAGAAAGAAGGGCTGCTTATGCACCGGGAGACAGCTCAGGGGGCAGGAGGGCACGGAGGGATGGACACAGGGAAGAGGTAATTATCAGGAGGAAGTGGGAGGGGAGCTGTTGCACTGTGGTACATTGTGGTCAATGTCATGAGACAAAGTGTACATGAACTGCTGTATGGAAAGTGAATTTGCTCTGTAAATCTTCACCCAAATCACAATAAATAAATAAAAATAATAAAAGAATAATCTACCATGGGAGATCAGAAGGGCAGCATCTGGGTAAGGAGAAAGCTCAGACAGCAGGAATACATGGGAAAGGAGGATACAGGGAAGAGGTAACCACAGGGAGGAAGTGGGAAGGAGCTGCTACATTGTGGGGATTGTAATCAGTGTCACAAACAAAATATGTAGAACTGCTGAATGGAAAACGAATCTGCTGTACAAAATTTCATACAAATCACAACGAAAAGTTAAAAAAAAAAAAAAAGAGAGAGAGAGAAGGAAACAGATCAGTAGTTGCCAGAGGTTGTGAGAGGAGGAGAAACCCCCACTGCCATCAAATAGGTTCCAACTCATAGTGACTCTATAAGACTATTCCATAGGGTTTCCAAGCCTGTAAATCTTATACAGAAGCAGACTGCCTCATCTTTCTTCCACAAAATGGCTAGTGGGTTTAAACCACCAACCTTTGGACTAGTAGCTCCATTTTTTAACCATAGTAACTTTAAATGGATATAAGCCTTCTTTTTGGGGGTGATGAAAATATTTTAAAATTGGGTTGTGGGTATGGTTGCACAACTCTACAAATTTACCAAAAAAAAATCAGAGGTGTACCCACCCTTAGAATGGCTGAATTTTACATACAATTAAAGCATGGAAAGGCTACGTCAATAAAGTTTAAAAATAATCCATCTTTGGCACTTATAAGCTGTACCACCTACAAGAGGCTATTTAAAATGATCCTAAAACTCAATTTCCTCACCTGTTTAAAAACAAAAAAATTAGATACATTTACTTTATGGGCTCTTGAGAATAGTAAGGTAGAGAAAAATGTATCGCTTCCTTTTCTGTCCTATAGCTTAAACTACGATGCAGAAAATTTATATATCCAAGATGTATAACAGATTAAATGAGTTGAAATCTCAGCACCAATACTGGAGAACTGTCTTTAAAAACAAACAATATTACAGTGTCACCAACATTTTTAATAGCAGAAAGTATAAAGATTCCAAATTCTACTATAAAAATTCCAATTATCTATATAGTAGAGCTGACAAGGGACAAGGTTGTAGTCATTTCTTGGCCACAGCCAGCTACCCAAAGAGAGTGAGTAGTTGGACCTGTGGGCTCAGGACCATGGTCACAAGGAACATCAAGCTCAGCTGGCAAAAACATATCACACAAAAACACTATTCCACATCCAACTTTGGTTAGCAGCAACTGGGATCTTAAAAGCCTGCAAGCAGCCATCTAGATGTAATGATGAGTCTCTCCTTGTCCAGAGCAAAGAAGAATGAAGAAAACCAAAGATGCATGTTAACAATTAGTCCAAGAGATCTTCAACCTGTATGACTATGAGATCAGAAGAACTAGATGGGGCCCGGCTACCACTGTCAATCACCTGGAGGGGGATCTATGTAGGATACCCTAGATAGAGTGGGAGAACAACGTGGAACAAAACTCAAGAGTCTTTAAAATAAATAAATAAATAAAGGACCAGGTTTGCTGGTCTGATAGAGCCTGGTGAAACTCCTAACACTATGAACCCTAGCTATCCTTAAGGTCTGGAACTGAACCCACTCATGTGGCTTCCAGCCAAACAAAAGATAAGCATATGAGCTGAACATTTACATTAGGCAGATACACGCCTTGGACAGATCTATCATGGGAAAATAGAAGGGTTGTGTAAGCACAGGGAGAAAGCTGGGGGGCAGGACGGCATGGGAGGGAAGGACACAGGGAAGGGATAACTATGGGGAGGAAATGCGAAGGGCTGTTGCATTGTGGGAAACTGCAGTCAATGTCATGAGACAAAGTGTATGTGAACTGCTGTATGGAAAATAAATTTGCTCTGTAAACTTTCACCCAAATCACAATAAAAATTAAAAAACAAAAATCCAAATTGATGTAAATATTTTAAGTGATAAGTAAACAGTTTAATTGGGAATATTTTTTTCTTTATTGTTGTTGTTGTTGTTGCTTGCCGTCGAGTCGGCCCCGACTCATAGCGATCCCTCCTTGGGTTTCCGAGGCAGTATCACTACGGAAGTAGGATTGCCCAACCTTCCTTCCGAGGAGTGGCTGGTGGGTTTGAACCGCCAGCCTTCTGGTGAGCAGTCAAGTGCCTTAGGCACTATGCTACCAGTGGTACATAAATAAGTGAAGTCTCAAGAATATATGATACATTAGATGAAATATTATATACAAATAGTTACTTGCTTGTTCTTCCCATGATGTTAATTTGACTCTATCTCCCCTGAAGGACATGGATAAATATGAGAATTTTCTTTTCTATACAGATTTTCCAATTTCCCAAAGATTCTAAATGCAATCCTGAGCTTCTCAAGATCTGGTGAGAATTAAAGCATAACAAAGACAGCTACAGTTAGTGTGATGGTTAATGGTGTGTGTCAACTTTTGTGATCTGATATAAGGAGAGTTTTCTTTGGGTATGGCTGCAAATAATATATATGGATGTTCTGGCAAAGCTCGCTCTCTCAGTGCTGCATCCAACCTATCATCTTCTGACCTCCAGTTCTTGAGATGTGAGCCAGCACCCTAATGTCTGACCTACTTATGTGGGATTCTCCAGATCCCACAGCCCATGTGTCTAACCTGTTGATTTTGGGACCATCAGCCCCCTACATCCACATGAGTCAGGAGAACCTTGTAGCCTGACACCTGACCCACAGACTTCTGACTTGCCAGCTGCCACAAGTGTCTGAGCCATTCCCTTGAAATAAATCTATGTATGTGAATCTATTTATCTATACATATACTTATTCATACATGCACTTCACTGATTTTGCTACTCTACAGAACTTAAGACAGTTGGTACTAAGAGTAGTACTAGAGGAACCACTCATAAGGATGAAATCATAAAGATGAGTTTTCTGAACTAGTTCTTATGTCTGGCTATTCTTAAAGGAGCTGATGATTATGCCTACAGTAGTAAAGAGGATGTTGCTAACCCAAGGTGTGGGGTGGCTATAGAAATAGGCAAAATATCATCACAAGTAGATCAAGTATTTGTGAGACAAGGCTCTGGGCAATTACATATTTGATAGTTTCTACAATTTTGTCAGAAAGAGAAGTATAATGAACCATGTTCGTTGTCCTACTTTCACAAGACCAAGTAGTAAAACAAAGGGATAAGTTAAAAGCTTCAAAGCAGTAACTAAAGTGCTACATACGAGACCTGAAAGTTGTCAGTAATGCCCTCTAAGAAAACTTGATTTCATGTAGTAACAGAGCTGATATTGCCAAAAAACAAACCTAGAGTCTTATTTTAAGAGTGGCTAAATTATAATGCCAATTGAATTCTCAACTTTAACTGGTGCCTAAACGTAAAGTGAGAGCACTGATTGGGTAGATTTAGGATCCTGAAATTTGCAATGGGGGTAAAGGGCAAATAATCAGGTAGCTAAGTGCACTGAGCCCCTAAATTCCATTGAGTAACTCCTACAGTCAGTCAGTCTTCTTACTCCCATCTAACCTGCTAACCCTCCAGTATCCCTTCCACCTCATCTGATGAGATTGACCCAGCTGTGCCTGAAGAATCTTTGTCTGAGATGCTTGGGGTGGCACCTAGGGTGTTTCCCTGTGGCATCATCTAATGCAGATGCCTTAAAGGACATGCTCAATGTCCTCAGGACCCATACCCACCAACCATTTTTGCTTCAAGATCTATAACTAGACTTAAGTCTCAGCAAGCACCAACAGGTAGAATACAAAGTGTAGAAAACAACAAGTCTACTGCCACTGAGCCTATTCCAACTCACAGTGACCCTACAGGACAGAGTAGAACTGCCCCACAGTGTTTCCAAGGCTATAATTTTTTACTGAAACAGACTGCCTCATCTTTCTCCCAGAGAGTAGCTGATGGATTTGAACAGCTGACCTTTTGATTAGCAGCTGAATGCTTTAAGCACTGTACCACCAGAGTGCCTAGGAGAATGTACGCTATACCCCAGAAGAACTGCTTGATTTTTGTAATATATACAAACAGAAATTTGGGCAATGTGTGTGGAATTGATATTAATGATATGGAATAATGGTGCAAAGAACATAAATAAAGTCATCAGTTTGACTTTATTGATACAGGCCATTAAGCACAGATTCTTCCATTCAGTGTTTCAGCAACCCCCCCACCACCACACACACATACAAAAACACCAAACTCACTGCTGTTGAGCCAATTCGGACTCATAGCTACCCCTCCTTGGCTTTCCGAGGTGCTATCTCTACAGAAATAGATTGCCCAGTCTTCCTTCTGAGAAGTGGCTAGTGGGTTTGAACTGCCAACCTTCTGGTTAGCAGTCAAATACTTTTGGCACTACACCACCAGAGCTACCAGAGATTAGAAAAGGATCTAATAGTTTACTGGTTGGTTCACTAAAGCATGGGTTAAGCAGTGGCCTACACGAAATCAAATTTGAATGTCTGACCCACCACCCACCAATAGAGTATCCACAGGACATACCTTCTACCACAACTGTGAGGAACAAATTTGTGAAGGTAGTCTAGCATCCTTGGACTGCTGTGACTGGTATTTTATGCAACTCAGATTTGACAAATGGGAACTACCCTAACAGAATTAAAACACCTAAATAAAACGGGGCTGATTGGACCCCATGGTGGCCAAGTGGCAGCACTTAATCGCCAAATACTATGTGGGCATGGTTACCATAATGGACAGCGGACTCAAAGTAGTAAACGACAGTCAAACTCAGATGAACTTATGGTGTCGGTTATGTAGACATGGTATCTCTAGGACTGAATTGTTAGGAAAGCTACTAAATATTTGCTTGATCTGTAAAATTGGAAGAATTCTATTTATGTCAAGTGAACAGCAGTCTAACTTGGATCTCTACCATAGAGAGTAATGGCCTCCCAATCAATTCCCCAACTTGAATTACTTCACATACTCACAACCCCTTGAATGAAGGGGAGGCCGGGTCCCCTTGAGGAAGGATTTCTTTACACTGTCAAAAATTTATACTGTTAATCTTTCTCCCAGGCTTCTCACAAATGATCTACTGCCTTTTTATGAGAGGTGAGTGTTCACTGAGGAAAATAAAATAATCTCAATTTTGGGGGATTACTGGAAAATGGCTCTGAACTGACACTAATTCCAGGAGACACAAAACATCACTGTGGCCCTCCACTCAAGAACGTGGGTATAATGCAGTCAGGTTACTAATGGAGTCTTAGCTCAGGTCCATATCAGTAGGCCCAGGCAGTCCCTGAACTCATACTATAGTGATTTCCCTATTCAACCTTACTATTTGGCCTATGCAAAATACAGATGGATCATAAAGAGTAACAGTGGATTATCAAAAACAGGTGGTGACACCAACTGCAGCTGCTGTTCCAGCTGGGGTCCAGATGTTGTTTCACTGCTTGAGCAAATCAACACATCTCCTAGTGCCTGGTATGCAGCTATTGATCTGGTCAATGACTTTTTCTCAGCTCTGGTTTAGAAAATCACCAGAAGCAGTTTGCCTTCCACTGGCAAGGTCAGTAATACACTTTCAGTTTTCTACCTCAGGGGTTTATCAACTCTACAACCTTATGATGTCTTAATTTAGTCCAGAGGGACCTTGATCACCTTTCCCTTTCACAAGATGTCAAACTGGTCCATTATACTCATGACATTATGCTGATTGGGCCTACTAAGGGAGAAGTATCAATGCCTTTAGACATTTGTGTGCTACAGGGTGGGAAACTAACCCAACAAAAACACAGACACTTTACACCTCAGTGAAATTTCTAGGGGTCCAGTAGTGTAGGCAAGATATTCCTTCTACAGGAGGGATAAGTTGCTGTATCTGACCCCTCCTAAAAGTAAAAAGGATGCACCATGGCTGTTGGGCCTCCGGGCCTCTGGATTTTGGAGGCAGCACATCTCTCCTTCAGGTGTGCTACTCCAACTTAATTATCAAGTGACCCAAAAAGCTGTTAGTTTTGAGTGGAGCCCAGAAGAGAAGGCAGCTCTGCAACCAGTTCATGCTGTCATGCAAGCCATTCTACCACTTAGGCTATACTATCTAGCTGATCCAATGGTGTTTGAAGTGGCAGTGGCAGGTAGAGATACTGTTTGGAATCTTTGGCTGGTCCCTATTAGTGAATCACAATGCCAACCCTTAGGATTTTGGAGCAAAGCCCTGCTACCCTCTGCAGATAACTATTCTCATTTGAGATACAGCTTCTGGCCTTAGTAGAGACTGAATGTTTAGCCAAGGGCTACCTTATCACCATTCATCCTGAGCTCCCCATGATGAACTGGGTGTTGTCTGATCCACATTCATAAAGCTGCTCATGCACAGCAGTATTCTACCATGAAAATTAAGTATTATCTATAATATTGGGTTTGAGCATGACCTGAAGTCACAAGTAAGTTACATGAGAAAGTGACTCAAATGCCCATGGTCTCCACTTCTATCACATTACCCTCTCCCTCTCCCAATCTGCACCTATGCCCTCATGGAGAATTCCTTATGATCAGTTGACCGAGGAAGAAAAAACTTGTGCCTGGTTTACAGATGGCTCTGTGAGATAAGCGGCACCACTCAAAAAGTGGACAGTAGCAGTGCTGCAGCTCCTTCCTGGAACCTCCCTGAAGGACAGCAGTGAAGGGAAATCCTTTCAATGGGCAGACCTTTGAGCAGTGCACCTGATTGTTTACTTTACTTGGAAGGAGAGATGGCCAGATGAGCAACTGTATACTGATTCAAAGACTGTGGCCAATGGTTTGGCTGGATGGTCAGGGACTCAGAAGGAACATGATTGGAAAAGTGATGACAAGTAGGAATGGGGAAAAGACACATAGACAGGCTCTCTGAATGAGCCAAAGAAGTGAAGATATTTGTGTCTCATGCAAATGCTAACTGAAGGGTTACCTCAGCAGAGGAAGATCTTAACAATCAAGTGGATAGGATGGCATGTTCTATGGAATCAAGTCATCCTCTTTCCTCACTTGCTTCTGGCATTGCCCAAAGGGATCATGAACAAAGTGGCCATGGTAGCAGGGATGGAGGTTATGCATGGACTCAGCAACATGGACTTCCACACACTTAGATGGTGTAGTGCCTAAGGCCCTTAACTGCTAACCAGAAGACTGGCGGTTCAAATCCACCAGCCACTCCTCAGAAGGAAGGTTGGGCAATCTACTTCTGCAGTGACACTGCCTCGGAAACCCAATGAGGGGTCACTACGAGTTGGATCCCACTCCATGGCAGTGGGTTTGGTTTTTGGTTTAGGCTGACTTGGCTATACCCACTGCTGAGTACCCAATCTGCCTGTAGCAGAGATCAATGCCGAGTCCTCATTATGGCATCATTCCTAGGGTTGATCCGGCAGGTTGATTTCACTGGACTGTTTTCATGGAAAGAGCAGTGTTTTGTTCTTACTATGACAGACACTGACTCTGGATATAGATTTGCCTTCCCTTCATGCAATGCTTCTGTCATGGTATCACACACAACATCTCGGATCAAAGAACTCACTTCACAGCCAGTGAAGTATGGCAATGGGCCTGTGCTCATGGAATTCCTTGGTCTTATCATGTTCCCCAGCTTTCTGAAGTATCTGGCTTGATAGAATAATGGAATGGCCTTTTAAGGACACAATTATAGTGCTAAGTAGGTCATAATACTTTGCAGAGTTGGTGTAGTGTTCTCCAGGAGGCTGTATATGCTATAAACCAGCATCTAATATATGGTGCCAGAGCTCTGAAAGCGTAGGTGCCTAAGGCATTTGACTGCTAACCAGAAGGCTGGTGGTTCAAACCCACCAGCCACTCCTCAGAAGGAAGGTTGGGCAATCTACTTCCATAGTGATACCGCCTCAGAAACTCAAGGAGGGGTCACTATGAGTTGGATCTGACTCAACAGCAGTGAGAATATATGATGCTGTTTCTCCCATGTCCAGGATTTAAATTTTCAGGAATCAAGGAGTGGAAATGAGAGTGGCACCACTCATGATTATCCCTAGTGATGCCCTCACAAAATTTTTGTATCCTGTTCTCATGACCCTATGCTCTGCAGGTCTAAAGGTTTAGTTCCAAAGGAAGGATGCTCCCACCTGGAGATACAACACTGATTCAACTTAATTGGAAGTAAAGAACACCACTTGACCACTTTGGGCTCCTCCTGCCTCTGGCCCAACAGGCAAAGAAGGGAGTTATCACAGTAGCTGATGCAATTGATCCTGATTATCAAAGAAAAATTGGACTGATGCTACACAATAGAGGTAAAGAAAATTATGGCTGGAATACAGACATCCCCTTAAGGCTTCTGTTAATTCTTCCATGCCCGGTGGTTAAAATCAATGGAAAACTACAGCAACTCAATTCCAACATGACTACTAACAACCCAGACCCTTCAGGAATGAAGGTCTGGGTCAACCTATTAAGCAAAGAACCACAAACAAATGAGGTGATTGCTGAGAACAAAGACAATAGGAATGGTGGCAGAAGAAAGAAGTTCTAAATAGGTGCAGAAACAAAGACTGTAACTGTTATGAGTACTTCTTCCTTCTTTTATTATATGCACGTTTGTCTGCATACATACACACACACACACACAGAGATATGTGTCATTTAACGTCATCTGGACATCTGAATTCCATATATATCAATGGTCCAATAAGTTTTTGTTTTACAGGGAAAACAACTGGCTTGTTGTTTATTATTTCCTAATGGTTTTAAAGACCTTAAACCCAGACTCTTGCAGCTCTGAACCATGGGTAGGATACAAACAGGTGAGGCAGAAGCCATGGCTCTGGTTGCAGGCTGTCAGGCTTTGTCTGGTGGTCAGACAGTGGTGTGAGCTGTGGAGTCCGGACTCAAGCAGGTGGAACAGCAGGTATGGCTAGGCACGGAGCTGTACTCCCCTCTGTTTACTTCCTCTTGCTCTACTCTCACCTTTGCACTCTCAGCTACCACTGCTGCCAGCACTCATTCTTCTAGCCTCTGCCAGCAGCACCAGCAGCAGCAGTGAGAAGGACAACAGGAAGTGGGCTCCCATAAGATTTTAATATGATGTTCACACAAAAGCCCAATCATATAACATCTTACTTCATATAACATACCATGGACATTAAGGGAAGCATACCTCAGGGGGTACGCATGCATGTGTGCATATGTATCAAGTATTTCTGTTTTCTTCCCTTCCTTATCCCATTATTTATAAAATGTAAGATGCAAATGAGGCTAGTGCATTTTTGGTTGTATGCACATTAGCTGCACCACGTTAGGTACAAGTATGACTTATAATAGAAGTCTTTATGTAGAAATTATGTATGGTTTAAGGTGTGTACAAGTGGCAAGATGACAAGGAGCGGACTGTGATGGTTGATGTTATGTGTCAACTTGGCTAGGCTATAATTCTCAACATTATGTAATTATCCTCCATTTTGTGATCTGATGTAAGGGGAGTTTCCTTGAGGGTGTGGCCTGCATCCAATATATGTGGATCTGGGAAAGTTCTTTCTCTCTCAATCCTACATTTGACTCATCATCATCATCTGACTTCTGGTTCTTGGAATATGAACTAGCAGCCACTAATTTATCTGCAGATTTTGTAATTTGCCAATTCCTGCAGCCCAATGAGCCAGTAACCTGCCATTTGACCTACTGATTTTGGGTTTGTCAGCCCCTACAACAATATGTGTCAGGAGAAGCTTCCAGCCTGATGCCTGACCCACAGATTTTGGGACTTGCCAGTCTCCACAATTGCATGAGCCATTCCCCTGAAATCAGTATCTATCTATTTCACTGGTTTTGCTTCTCTACAGAACCCAGCCTAAGACAGTCAAGAGGGAAATTATCCTTATCCGTAAGGTGCAAGGTTCCTCCTCTTTTAGTTAGAATGCATTCACAGGAAAAAAGGGGACAAAAATATATGCAGGTAAATAGAAAAAAATCTTAACTCTAATAAAAGTAAAATAATACATCCTAATCTCAAATGTCTTATTATCTCTTATTCATTCATAGTCATAGAAACTGAAATTGTTCCATTACCACCAAAAGAGAAATTTCACCTATTATTCAGAGTTTTACCATGTTCCGTAATTTCTCAAAAACGCTCTCATGCTAACTACAGACAATATTCACAGGAGACCAATGTACAGAAAAAGGGAAGCTCAGAAAGAAATATATAAAGAAAACCATGTTTGTTCTAAAGTCAACAAACAACAATTTAACTGCAAGACATATCCAGAAATATAAAAACCACCATAGAAATACAAAAATAACCATAAAATAAATCAAAGAAGACGACATCTTCCAAGGGCTGTCATTTAAACTGGGAAGAGGTTGAGAATCTTGGGCTTTTTTATATATTTGACAATTTTTTATATTTGCAGTCCATAGAATAAAGACCACAATTAGAAAGCAAAGTAAAATCAAAAGATACAGTGAGAACCTAAGCCATAATAAAGCTTATTAAGACAGCATTTAAATGAGTCAAAGCTCCAGAATGTGGAATGGCAAAACTGTAACCTGGAATTGAGGAAAGAGGAATAACAAGCCTGCTGTCTTTAGTAGGGTCTGCTTACAAGACTACCTTTGGCTGGAGTCTGAGAATACGGCTTTTACAATATTGTTGTTGTTGTTGTTATGTGCCGTTGAGTCGGACCCAACTCATAGCGACCCCTCCTTGGGTTTCCGAGGCGGTATCACCACGAAAGTAGATTGCCCCATCTTCCTTCCCAGCAGTGGCTGGTGGATTTGAACCACAAGTGCCTTAGCCACTATGCTACCAGAGCTTCCTTTACAATATTAGTGTTTTTTATTTTGGTAAGGCTGTTTCAGCTACTTGGGCTCTGAATCCTGTTTTGCCAGCTTGCCTAATTTTTATAAATAATGTGATCTATGGCTATTTTTATTCTGGGAGCCTGGGATTTTGATAACTGTGGCTAGTTACACAGGCAGAAAGTGCTTAAATAACCAGCACCCAATAAAAATCCTGGATTTTGAATCATAAAGCATGATTCCATGGACAGAAATATTTTACACATGTTACATTGCAGGAGGAAGAAGTGCATTCTATGTAGCCCATTCCTCTAGGAGGGAGAACATTAAAAGCCTGCATCAAGATTGCCTCAGACTCTACCTGGTAGGTCTTTTTTCCCTTGACGGTCTTGTTATGTATCTTATTCTTCCTACTAAACAAAACCTATGAGTACAAGTACCTTGAAGTTTTCTCAGTCACTGAATGTGAAGGTGGTTGAGGGATCTCAAAACAGAAGTAACAAAGTGATATAAAATAATTCTAACTGCAGAGTTTGAGGGAGTTTAGAGTTTTTACGGAGCCCTATAAGGAAGAATTTCTCTAATCTTGATCAATTTCTCTATTAATCAAATTCACCTTCAGGCCATAAGGGCCTACATAAGTTTACACAAAATACCCTTTACTCTTGCTCTCATGCTCAGCCCTGGAGTATTTCTTATTGGGTATTATTAGTATTTGGGATGGAGAAAGACTCTCCTCACCATTGTTGGATATTTAGCATTCCTGCCCTGGGGCAGTAAATGACAATAGTCTTCCCCAGTCAAGGTGGCTGTCCCAAAAGATCTCCATCTCCACACCCCACCCCCACTTCACTTGAGAACAATGACAGGCCCCTTTGCTGAAAGCTGAGGAGCTAGAGTCTGAGGACATGGGAAGGGTCAGAGAGGACAGCACTTTCTCTTTCTGTGGGGAGGAATGGGATTTGCACTACAAAAAGGAGGAGAAGGACTGGATTGACTCTGGTAGCATAGTGCCTAAGGCACTTGACTGCTCACCAGAAGGCTGGTGGTTCAAACCCACCAGCCACTCCTCGGAAGGAAGGTTGGACAATCCTACTTCCGTAGTGATACTGCCTCAGAAACCCAAGGAGGGGTCACTATGAGTCGGGCCGACTCGACGGCAAACAACAACAACAACCCTTGACTCATTGTGAGAAAGAACAAACTAGAAATAGCCACAAAACATCACCTAAAGCCAAATAACTGGTAGGGGAAAGGACCCTAGCTGTCAATAAACTTACCCAAATGCAACACTTAAGTCATTATAAATGATTCATTTGAACAATTAGTCTCAAAGATTCTATCTTTCTTAATTTTCATTTGAATAGGTTTACTAATAAGAAAGGTTTTCCAAGGAAGGATGTATTTCAGATACTAGAGAGCCATAGAGCTCCCTGAGAGGCACAAATGATTAATCATAGGACTTCTAACTGAAAGGCTGGCGATTCCAAACCCACCCACAGGCACCTCAGAAGACAGGCCCAGCAATCTGTTTCCCAAAGGAAAACATTATAGAGAGTTCTACTCTATAACATGAGATCACCATGAGTTGGAAATTATTTGACAGCAACTAATGACAATAGAGAGTCATACTAAACTGTATTTTGGAAACTCAGTTATTTGAAGCTACTAAGAATCAAAATGATCCTATCATAGAGAAACTCCTGTATTTTGTTAAAAGTCAACATTTCTATAATATTCTCTTAGGATCACCACTATTTCTGACCTCACTATCTCTGATAATGAATAGGACTTAAACTTTCGTGTTATCTTCAAATCATCTTCTTGTTGTTGTTGTTATGTGCCGTCAAGTCGGACCGACTCATAGCGACCCTTCGGTTTCCAAGGCAGTATCACTACGGAAGTAGATTGCCCCATATTCCTTCCGAGGAGTGGCTGGTGGGTTTGAACTTCCAGCTTTCTGATTAGCAGTCAAGTGCCTTAGGCACTATGCTACCAGAGCTCCCTCAAATCATCTTACTCCTCTACATAAGAACATTTACCAAATCCTGTTGATTCTAACCCTTAAATGTCTCCATGTCTGCTCCATTTGCTACTTTATCAGTTACTACCTTAGTTCAAAATCCACATGATTTACTATTTTTACCAGTCTCTTCCAACTCTAATTCACCTTCACATTGCCACTATACCATTAAGGAATAATAGTTTTATAGCCCAGTTCTATTCATATCTCTCCATTTGATGAGAACTTTTACTAGCTCTTCACTGACCACAGAATAAAATCCAGATACCTTAAAATGGCATTACATATCCTCCATAATCCTGTCACCATCTTGAAACGTTCTGAATTCTACCCCACTTACATTACATCTCTACAGATCACTATTCAAATGTCCCCAGTCTGATACCATAAATGTGTGAAAAAGTGTTGTTGTTGTTGTTATATATGCCTTCGAGTTGGACCCGACTCACCCCTCCTTGGGTGAGGCCATATCACTACAGAAGTAGATTGCTCAACCTTCCTTCTGAGGAGTGGCTAGTGGGTTTGAACCGCCACCTTCTGGGTAAGCAGTCAAGGGCCTTAGGCAATATCCTACCAGAGCTCCTGTGTGAAAAACTAGATGACATAAAAGACAACAGGGAGTGGTAGGGCCAATACCAACTAAAAACATTTTTATAAATGAAAATAATTCTCAACTATGCAGGTCAAACTAAAAACATCTGCAGACAGAATTCAGTTGTCAACCAAGTCTTTTGCAAGCCTTGAAGCTAAACCAAATTACTTTCTACTTTTAAATATAAGCCCTGGTCTTTTCTACTCTCATACATGTTTTTTTTTTGTTTGTTTGTTTTACAGTACTCCCTCTTCCATGAAAATCTTATCCCTCATTCTAGAAAACTACAGCCATTTTAAAAGTACAATTAAATACTATCTCCTTTATAAAGCTTTCCCAAGTATTATCTCTGCTCTCACATCCAGTTTTTCTGTTCCCATAAAATTTTAATTGCACTGATTACATCTTCATTTGCCTTATGTTACATTTATATATACTTCTTATCACTCCTAAGAGGCTATAAACTGAGGAAACACTATGTGTGCTTACTTTTGTATTTCCCATCATTCCTTGCTCACAATTAATATAATATAGTGGCTAAGACACTTGCCTGCTAACTAGACGGCTGGCGGTTCAAACCCACCAGCCACTCCTCAGAAGGAAGGTTGGGCAATCCTACTTCCGTAGTGATACTGCCTCGGAAACCCAAGGAGGGGTCGCTATGAGTTGGGTTTGACTCAACGGCACATAACAACAACAACAACATATGAAAAATTCAGTTTAACCAATATTTTAAATTTTTGAGTATCACATCAAAACAACTGTATTTTTATATAGCATAATAAAAAATGTGAAGGTAAAAAATTACCATTTGAGGACTAAAATCAGTTTTATTTACTGTTGTTGTTGTTATGTGCCATCGAGTCAGACCTGACTCATAGCGACCCCTCCTTGGGTTTCCGAGGCAGTATCACTACGAAGTAGATTGCCCCATCTTCCTTCCAAGGAGTGGCTGGTGGGTTTGAACCGCCAGCCTTCTTGTTAGCAGTCAAAAACCTTAGCCACTACACTACCAGAGCTCCTTATGTCTTCTCTATATTATTTTAAATTTGTGATTAAAAGAGAAGTTAGAAAGGAATATCTATATTTTTTGTATTTATGTGAAAGAGATAAAAGGAAAAGAAATACTAATTCCAACAACTCCAAAACGCCAAGTTTTAAAGAGTGAAATCAGAGATATAACTGATAAAGAATTACCTTCTACGATACTTGGGTCATTCAATAATTTGCTTAAGATGAGGCCGTTTTGTCTGAGAAAATGAAGTAAGGCTTGCTGATTTGGAAATGTGGCCCCTTTTCGAGGCTACTTCTCCATTCTTGGCCCTCTTTACAAGGCCATTCCTAACTCCAAACAGTTTGAAGTAAAAGTCTACAAAATGCACTGTATCCTCTTTACTAAAATTGAAAAATAGTGACATAAAGACATGCCAATTAAGATTCCAGCAAACTTAAGACTTTTTCCTATATAGAGAGGACTATAAAATGGGTGAAAAGAAATATCCAAAAGATAAAGGAGGTAGATATGTTTGGATTTTTCCAGGAATATTCATGGTTTATTTAACTGTCTGGGACTCCTACAAGCTACCAAAAGTGAAAAGATATTTGATAATTACTAAAAAGTCATAGGACTATGACTGTTAAAGTTTCTCACTAATACATCAAATCAATTTATAAATTTTAGCAGAAATGTAGTCTACAGTAACCTGAAGAAATGTTTAATTTCAAGCTTAACCACAAGAAATGTAACTACTTAAATAAGAATTTAAATGCTAAAACTTACAATTAACCCTTAGAAACTATCCGTGGGTTAGCTTTTAGTAAAATAACAGATTGACACACAAAATAAAGGATATTACCTGTCAGTACCAAAAAACCAAACCATACCTACTGCCATTGAGTCAATTCTGACTCATAGCGAACCCCACTGGGTTTCTAAAGTGACAAATCTTTATGGAAGTAGACTACCCAATCTTCCTTCTGTGCAGCTGGTGGGTTTCAACCACCAACCTTCTGGTTAACAATCAAATGCCTTAGGCACTGTGCCACCAGAGCTCCTTACCTGTCAGTACAGGGTTCCATTAAAAAACCATCTTTATGAAACAAAAAGGCAATAATTAGTCTAAAGCAAAAATGAAATCAGAAACTATAAAGAAAGCTAGGGTACTGGAAACGGAATGACGAGAACATAATGAGAAATGTTGGCACATTGTAAAAAAAAAAAAGAAAGTAAGTAATGTCACTGAACAATTTGTGTAGAAATCATCAAATGAGAACTTAATTCACTTTACAAATTTTCACCAAAAACACAATTTTAAAAAATGGTAATTAAACCTTTAAATCTCCCTCAAAAGTATACCATACAAAGGCATATGACTGTAGCAATCTCACTGAGGGAATTCAAAAATAGAGTCAATATGTATATAAAAAGAATAACAAAAATGCCTTAAATTTTAACTATCTGGGTAACCTGTATAAAAACAAGATTTTCTTGATAAATGCCTAGGTAACCAAAGAATGAGTAAGACCGGTATCATTTATGGTAGCATTCTTGCATAATTCCCCAAGAATTATCAAATCATAGACATATTGATTTCTAAGTATGGATGTAACTCAAAGCAGAAGATGGAACAAATTTAAATATATTGCAGGGTTTTTTTTTTGGGGGGGGGGATGATTATCCATGTTCCAAAATACTAGCAATACTAAAAATATTACATGGCTAAGAAAATAATAATTTTTAAAAAATAAACTTTTTTATTGTGATTTGGGTGAAAGTTTACAGAGCAAATTCATTTTCAACAGTTTGTTTACATTTTGTTTCATGATACTAATTGCCATCCCCACAATATAAAATCCCTCTTCCCACTTCCTGTGGTTACCCTTTCCCTGAGTCCTTCTTTCTTATGCATTCCTGCCTTCTATTCTTTCTGCCTGAGTAAATGGTGCACTTCTGATTGCCCATGCTTGATTGTTCTAGGGAGTAAACCTCCTCACTTTAATTGTTCACCTGTAAGCCTGTCTACTGTTTGGCCGAAGGTTAAGCCACTAGTTGTTGTTGTTGTTGTTATGTGCCGTCGAGTCAGCCCTGACTCATAGCGACCCCTCCTTGGGTTTCCGAGGCAGTATCACTACGGAAGTAGGATTGCCCAACCTTCCTTCCGAGGAGTGGCTGGTGGGTTTGAACCGCCAGCCTTCTGGTTAGCAGTCAAGTGCCTTAGCCACTATGCTACCAGAGCTCCCCACTAGAGTGAGTTCAATTCCAGGCCCAAAGAGTAACTAGAGACCATCATCTTGGAGGTTTCACCAGTCTCTATCAGACCAGCAAGCCTGGTCTTTTATGATTTTGAGTTTTGTTCCACATTTTTCTCCTACTCTATCCAGGATCTCCTATTTTGATCCCTTTCTGGTTGGCAGTGGTAGCCAGGCACCATCTAGTTCTGGTCTCAGGGTCATGCAGGCTGATGTTCCTATGGTCCACTAGTCCTTTGAATTAATTGTTTCTGTGTTTTCGATTTTCTTCTCTCTTCTCTGCTCCTTTGAATAAGGAGAGAACAATAGTCACATATTACATGGCCGCTGGCAAGCTTGTAAGACTCTAGTCACTACTCACCATATTAGGATGGAGAACAATGTTTCTGTGTGCTATGTTATGCCAACTGAGCTTGATGTCCCCCATGACCATGTTCCTGAGCCCACAGGCCCAGTAATGCTCTCCCTTAAGGTGTTTGTTTGTGGCTAAGAAGTTAG
The DNA here is from genome assembly GCF_000298275.1 of Orycteropus afer afer. Lineage (NCBI taxonomy): Eukaryota > Metazoa > Chordata > Mammalia > Tubulidentata > Orycteropodidae > Orycteropus > Orycteropus afer. The sequence goes on along the minus strand of NW_006921641.1, from coordinate 4,563,581 downwards.
ATAACTTTGTCCTGTTTGCTCTATTATAAACATAGATACTTTTACAACATATATAAATATGTTTATAGAAATTTCATCTGTTGTTGTTGTTGTTATATGTCATCGAGTTGGACCCGACTCATTACCCCTCCTTGGGTTTCCGAGGCAGTATCACTACGGAAGCAGATTGCCCCATCTTCCTTCTGAGGAGTGGCTGGTGGGTTTGAACTGCCAGCCTGCTTAGCAGTCAAGTGTCTTAGGCACTAATTTCTTCTACCAAACCTAAACATGGTCATGGGTATATTCCCATTTGCCTACCCATACCTGATCATCTTGCCTGTCGGCCTATATATCTACATAGATTAATGTCTGCTATTACAGTAGTGGGGAGCTCTGGTAGCATAGTGCCTAAGGCACTTGACTGCTAACCAGAAGGCTGGAGGTTCAAACCCCCAGCCACTCCTCGGAAGGAAGGCTGGGCAATCTACTTCCGTAGTGATACTGCCTCGGCAACCCAAGGAGGGGTCGCTATGAGTCGGGTCCGACTCGATGGCATGTAACAACAACAACAACATTAACGTAGTATTGTGTATGAATAGTATAACAGTAATTTTACATTGAACATTAACAGTTTTAAAGTGCTCTATTTTTCATTCAAACACTTCCAAAGTTACAATAACATCCTGTTAAGCCTACACATTTTCCTGAACAAACAGAAGCAATTACAACAAAGGAATTGCTCCATCTTGACTGTGGTGGTGGATTTATGACTCTAAGCATTTGTCAAAACACAGAGTTGTATATCACAAAGAGAGAATTTTATTCTACATAAATTAGAAAAAGATTATAATTTTAAACTATAAGAAAAAATTGTGAATGAGGATGATACAGAGCCAAGAAGTAAAAGGAAAAATAGTAACAGAACAGACTACAATGCAACGAAAACGAGTTGTGATTCAATGCTGTCAATTTTAAGATCTAATTTTTTCCAAGGGAGCTCTGATAGCATAGTGCCTAAGGCACTTGACTGCTAATCAGAAGGCTGGCAGTTCAAATCCTCCAGCCACTCCTCGGAAGAAAGATGGGGCAATCTACTTCCATAGTGATACTGCCTCGGAAACCCAAGTAGGGGTCACTAGGAGTCTGGTCCCACTCAACGGCACATAACTACAACAACAACAGTAACAATTTATTCCAAGATAGACGTTTCTAAATACCTACTTTAACCTTAAACTTTCTCAAATACATATGACAGTAAAAATTATTTTGAATTTAAATATTAAGTATGTTGAAAAAAAAGGAATAAAGTGCATAAAATATGGCCTCTTGTTTATATGTTTTAATGCAGATGGTAAGTGTGTGTATGCATATAATTTTATATATAAACACAAACATATATACATACACACACATACATATATACTACTAAGGGTAGGCATAACAATTTTTATTGACAGTACAATAACTATAACAGAGAGGTTCTGGAGGGGCTTTCACTGTTCATTTTGTAATTTTTTTTTTTTTATTCTGTTTATATTTTCAAACTATGTATACATTTCTTCATTTTCAGTCAAATATGGGTACTTAGGCAATAAGATTATGGGTTATTTTATGTTTTCTTCTTTACACTGCTCATTATTAAAAATAATAATAAATGAGTATCATTTTAAAAGTCTATTTACAATAACATGTAGAATTATAAATATCTTAGATATTTAATTTAAAAGATGAAACAAAACCTTGTAATGATTGTTCATAATAGTAAAAAACAGAGAAAAAAGTTAAATGTCCAAAAATTGATTAAAATATTGCATAGACATATAGCCGAAAGTTCGTATAGCCAACAAAAAGGGGTTAAAAAAATAGCATGAAAATATGTTCAAGATATGACAAGCAGTTAACAAAAAAAGAATGTATGATCCCGTTTTTGTAAAAGTATTTAATAAGAGCACTGAAAATGGAAAGTCGTTAGGTCATTCAACTATTAATTATTGAATACCTTTCATGTACTAGGTACTGTGCTGGGCACAGGGCATAAATAGAAGACTAGCTACCCTCAAGGAAATAACAGATCAGGGTACTATCAAGGAGGATACACAGCCATTACACCAGTAATCACACAAATAAATACTTACTTAATCACAGCCAAACTGAATATCCACTTGCAGAAAAATGAAACAGTATCCATCTCTCTCTCCACATAATAACTAACTCAAGATGGCTCAAAGACCCAAATGAAAAACCCAAAACTATAAAGATCATCAAAGAAAAATTAGGGGCAAACTTAGGGGCCCTATTACATGGCATTAATACACTACCAAACATAACTAAAAATCCATAAAGAGCATAAGACAAACTAGACAACTGGACCTCCTGAAAATTAAACATTTATGTGCATCAGAACACTTCAAAAAAAGAGTAAAAACAGAACTGACAGACTGTGAAAAAAATTTGGCAATGATATATTCGACAAAGAACTACTCTCCAAAATATGTAGAAAACTTCAACACCTTAGCAACAAAAAGTCAAACAATCCAATTAAAAAACAGGCACAGGACATGAACAGACAAACACTTCATCAAAGAAGACATTCAGATGGCTAACAAACACATGAAATTATCACAATCATTAGCCGTTTTTGTTGTTGCTGTTGTTATGTGCTGTCGAATCGGACCCAACTCATAGCTACCCCTCCTTGGGTTTCTGAGGCAGCATCACTACAGAAGTAGACTGCCCCATTGACTGCCCCATCTTCCTTCTGAGGAGTTGCTGGTGGGTTTGAATGGCCAGCCTCTGGTTAGCAGTCCAGTGCCTTAGGCACTACACTACCAGAGCTCCCGTTAGCCATTAGAGAGACACAAACCAAATGGAGATATCATCTCACCCCAGCAATAATAACAAGTTCAACAAGACAGAAAATAACAAAAGCTAGTGAGGGTAAAGAGACTGGAACTCTCACACAATGCTGGTGGAACTGTAAAATGGTACAACCACTATGTTAAACGGTATGCCACTTTCTTAAAATGTTGGAAATAGAAGTACCATATGATCCAGCAATCCCACTATTAGGTATATATCCCACAGAATTAAGAGCCGTGACACGAACAAATATATGCACTCACATGTTCACAGGAGCATTACTGACAATAGAAAAAAAGATGGAAACACCCTGAGTGCTAATCAATGGCTGAATAGATCAACCAAGTATGGGACATACAAGCAATGGAATACTAGGCAATGTTAAAGAATAATGATAAATCTGTGAAACACCTCATAAAATGGTTAAACCTAAAGGACATTATGCTAAATTAGTCAATCACAAAAGGACAAACATTATATGAAACCAAAGAATCATTCCTTGAAAGTTACCAGGGGAAGAAGGAGAAGGGACAGTAAATCACTAACTAGGGAGCAGACACGTATTAACTTGGGTGAAGGGGAAGGCAATATATAGTAAGGGGTGATCAGCACAATATGATTGCAGTGTAGTAAATTACTTAGTATGGCTTTTCTACCCATAAGTCATTGTAAACTCAGTGGTGGAATGAGCAACTGAGGAGCTTCTGATTGTAAATGTTTTCTACCTGGGTTATTTCTGTTGGGCATGGCACAACGCAATGTTATGGGAGGCTCTCTCTCAGGTGCTTAGAGTTCTGATGATATGATTGGCTAGTTTGACCACCCTGCCAGGCTCAAAAGGAGGCCTCTGAGAGGCAGAACTCTGACTGCTGGTTGAGGAAGACGTGCTGCTGAAAGAGACATGCGCTCCTGAGACATGCGTTGCTGGAAAAGAGACGCAAGAGACACGCATTGCTGAGTGAGACACCGAGGGACCAGCACTGCTGGGAAAGAGACTGTGAGAGACTGTTGGCTGAGGAATGGTGGGCTGGGAGAGAGACTGAGCATTTTTCCTGAATTTGAATTGTAGCCTGTGGTGCTTCCCTAATAAACCCCATAATCTGTGAGCTCTGTGTGGCCACTGCAGCAAATTATCGAACCCAGGAGAGAGGTAGTAGGTGCTTTGGGAGGAATGGTTGATGAAAGGACTGGAGGGAGGCAGCATGTCTGGCCTTGCAGTAAAAGGCCTTGCGCTATTGATGGTGACTCTGTCTTCCTCTTGTGGGGTTCTAGGAAGTCAGAATATGCGGCCTCCTTGTCCTTTTTGCAATGATCAAAGAAAAGAAAGACACCAGAGGAGCACAAGAGCGAAAGACAACAAAGGTGAATACTATTACATACACAGTCCTCCTACAACAGTAATAAAAATAATCTAGCAGTGGATATATAGATACTCAAGCTCAACAGGGGTGGGAAGGCATGTGAGACTACACTCATAAATATATATGGACTTGAGAGTGGGTATAGAAATTTGTGCATATTTATGCACAAATATGTCCATAAATATAACAAAGCATACACAGGGCCAAAGGTATACAAACTTTCAGCAGTAACCCAACACGTTGAGGAAATGAATCATTGGGCCTGGGACTCAGGATCACAATCTCAGAGGACACTAAAGGACAACTGACATAACATAGCTCACAAACACAATGTTCTACATCCTACTTTGGTAAATAGCAACTAGAATCTTATAAGCTTGTGAGAGGCCATCTAAGGAGCAACTATTGGTCTCTCCCTGTCCAGAGCAAAGAAGAGTGAAGAAAATCAAAGATACAAGGAAATAATTCACCCAAAGGACTAACGGACCACATGAACCCCAGCCTCTACAACCCTGAGACCAGAAGAACTAGATGGTACCCAGTTATCATGCTGACAGCTCTGAAAGGGATCACTATAAAAGGTCCCTGATAAGAATGGGAGAAAAATGTGGAACAAAATTCAAAATCATAAAAAAGACCAGACTTACTGGTCTGACAGAGACTGGTAGAACCCCTAAAACTATGGACCTAAGACACCTTTCAAGCCTGGAAGTGCACTCATCCCTGTGGCTCAATTTTCAGCCAAACAACAGACAAACCTGTAAGGTGAACTGTAACACCAGGAGGTACACAATCCTTAGAGCAATCAACCACACAAGATTAACAGGGCAGCATTTGCCTAAGGAAAAAGCTTCGAAGGTAGAAATACATGAAAGAAAGACAAAACAAAATGTTAAATACAGGGAGGAAGTGGGAAGAATGTTGTTACACTATGATGACTGCAATGAATGTCACAAAACGTTTATGAATTGTCAAACGGAAAACAAATTTGCTCTGTAAACTTCCACCCAAATCACACAAACACAAAAAGATAGTCTTTTTCTCCCTCCCTTTGAATCTAGCCTTGTAAGTTCCTTTGACCAACAGAATATGACAAAAGAATGAGGCCTGAAACTTTCTACTTCTGTTCTTCTGCTACCCTGGCTACCATTTAAAGAACTACAAGCATTCCTGCTGGACAGAAAGAGACCCAGGTTCAGAAAGAACTCTGGAAAGTGAACACATAGGGAGGGAGAGAGAACCAGGATGAGTGAAATTAGGTACCGCAAGTGACAACCACTGCCATAGCCCCACACATGTAAGTGAAATCATTTTGGAACTTTCAGCTTAAGTAAGCATGCCCCAAATGGTAGCATATGAAACAGAGATGAATTGTCTCCACTGAGCCCTGGACAAATTACTGACCCACAGATTCATAAACAAAAATAACAGGCATCTTAGAGTGATTTTTCAAGTTGCAAGAGACACCTGAAGCAAAAAATGGTACCTGGAAGTGGAGAGTAACAGAAACTTAAAACACATGACATTATCTTTTAGGTCTTGGAGGCAGGTGAGGGCAGCAAGAAGACTATGGATACTGAAAGATCAGTGAGAAACTCCCTTTAAGGTGACAGAAGGAGAATAACCTATATTATATACCAGAACAATAATTAATAAAACTGTCACATGAAATAACTTAGAAGACTGAAAACATACCTTATGAACTTCTGAATCGAAGGCGATTCCCAGGCAGAATGTTCAATGTGTCAATGGCTTCTTTATAGTCATGCATGAGAAGGTATAGGAAGGGATCGGTGAACTAAAGAATAAACTGCTAAGCTTGCAAGAAGAATGTAAGAAAATATTTCTATGCAAAGGTTGCTGAGTTGGAAAGTAACCTGTTTCTCATCCCCAGCCTCTGCAGGAAGCATAGACTGGCCTCTCCCTACCAAAAAAAAAAAAAAAAAGCCCAAGCATAAAATGTAACCAACTAGAAGCACACTCCATTAGAAATACAGTGAACACACAGGGAAATACAGAGAACCAAGATGAAAGAAGTCAGGTACTTTAACCAACAACCAGTAACATGGCCCTACACATGTGAGTAATACACTTGACCAGAGCAGTGAATCAAGAGCACCTGTAAGAACTCACCACTGAAAAATTTAAGGTTGTGCTTGTATACCCTCTGAGACAGGCAAAAGAACTTCTAAGAAATTTATAGTAAGTACCCTAACTTGGGGTCCAAAGTAGAAAGACGTTTCTCTCAGAAAGAACTCTGAATGTGATGTCTGTTTACAGGAATGCACTTAAAATTTGATACACAGAAAATCCACAATGGTTTTTAAACGAGTTCTGTAAGTTTAGAATAAAAGAAACATTAATACAACTGAAAAGAGGTCTCTAAGATTCCAAACTGTTACACATATGAGACTGCCACTTCTTTCTCTTGCAGAAGGGCTAGTGGGTTTGAACCATCAATCTTTCAGCCAAGTGTTTTAACCACTGCACTCCTAGAGCTCCTTTACATATTTTAAGCGAGCTGCGCAAGTTAATAGGTGCAACAAGGCCTGTTTCTTATGGAAAAGGAAGGAAGACTAAGAGAGCAAAGCAGGACCCAGATAAGAGCTGAGGAAAACAATGATTTCTGATATTCAAATATATTCACAAAACGAAGAAACAAGTTTAAAAAAAAAAAAAATCTGTGCTCTTCAGAAAGCTCAAGTGGCACAACAAAAATAATGTTCTACATCTCACTCTGGTAAGCAGCAAGTTGGGTCTTAAAAGCATTTCAGAGGGAGTTCAGGTAAGATGGCAAAATAGGCAGACAAACTACACAGACCCTCTTCAACAAAGAAAAAGGGAACAAATTAACACAGATACAGGAGATCATCCTGGAGCCCTGAGCTTTGAAAGGAAGGATACAGAAGTAGACTAACTCCAACTAGTAGAAGAACCTGCATGAAAACATTGAAAAAGGACACATACAGACCTGTGGTCTGTCAGCGATCCTGATAACACAGACAGCTTGGATATTACCAACTGGGACTAGGACCTAAGAATTAACCTAAAATTAACCAGGGGCCGCACGGAGTATGGCACTGGTGGATAGTGAATAGAAGGGGAAGTGACAGAGAGGGAGACAGGTTGAGTTGTGGAATTATGGTTGTCTGGAGGGCGCAGCCATTTAGAATATTTACAAGTGGTTCGACCCTTTTGGATATTTAAAGTGACAGCATTCTCTCAGATTCCAGGGATCTAAGAATAAGTTCCATTTGATGGGGACTGCAAGGACATTCCAGACATGAACAACTGGAAAGGTTCTAGTTTTCAGCTTTTTCTCTCTTCCCTGCACCTGGTTCCCATTTTTTTTCTTTCTCATGGTTCACCTCATTCCTTTTCTTTTTGCATTGTTCCCATGTTTTTCATTATTCTCCTATTCTACTTCTATTCTCTTATTGCCCCCTCCCTAGATATTATGGGTTTCTTTTCTTTTCTCTTTTTTTGGTGCTTGCTCTTGTGTGTTTATACAGTGTTTTTTGTCCTCTTGCTTTTACTTTTTTGATGTTTTTGATTGCTGTTTTTATCCAACAGTGGAAGAGAGCAACTGTGCCCATATGACACAACCACACCTGTACCTCCTGCAGCTCCACTTACTAAGTGAGAGCCATTACTTCCTTCTCCACCAATTGGCCAATGATAAATGACCACCAAGAAGATTCTGACTCATTACAGTGTAGTAAATCACATAGTGTGGCTTTTCTAGCCGTAAGTCTTTGGAAAACCCATGGTAGAATTTGATGTGAGAGCAACTGAGAAGCTCCTGATTGCTAAAGCTATCCACCTGGGGTTTTCTGTTGGGAGCAGCGAAACATTTTCTGGGAAGTTCACTCTCGCTCAGGTGTGTGTAGAACTCGGATGCTGGGATTGGTTGCTTTGGGCCACTCTGCCAGGCTCAAAAGGAGACCTCCTAGAGGCAGGAGGAGTCTGACTGCTGGCCGAGAAAGATGTGCTGCTGAGAGAAATGCACTCCTCAGAAACATGAGAGAGACATGAGATATACGCACTGCTGAGAGAGAGACGCAAGACACACACACACTGCTGAAAGAGCAATGTGCTACTGAGACTGCCGGCTGCTGAGTGAGACAGCCGGCTGCAAGAGACTGAGTGCATTTCTGAACCTGAATCATAGCCTGTTACTTCCCTAATAAACCACATAATCTATGAGGTCTGTGAGGCCACTGAAGGAAATTATTGAACACAGCAGAGAGGTGGTGGGTGTCATGGGAGGAACGGTTGGTAAAAGGGCTAGAGGGAGGCAGCATGTCTGGCCTCACAGGAATAGGCTCTGGGCTACTGGTGGTGATTCTGTCTTCCTCTTCAGGGGTTAGAAGAGGTCAGAAGATGTGGCCTCCTTGCCACTTTGGCACACACCCTTCAATGCTCTTCACAACCAGTTCACAGAAATCTAAATACAACAATGTCGTAAGTCTCAGAGAGAAAAGACCATCACAGTCCACAAAAAGCAGCAAGATAAAGTTGCAGAAGCAAGGGAGCAGGATACAGACCCAGAACACATCCCTGAGGAAGAAGAAGCATTGGAATTCCCTGATAAGGAATTTGAAAGAATTATATTTAGGTATCTTCAAAGGAGTGAGAGAGACAGATTGAGGAAAACAATGAAACAATTAAGGAAAACACAGAGAAAACTCTAGAACAATTTCGGAAGAAAATACAAGAACAAAATGACAAAATGAATGAAAAATTAGAAATGATACAAAATCTACAGATAAAAATCCAGAAGATTAATAGTAAATTTTCAGAAACAAATAACAAATTGAAAGGACAAAGGAGTAGAATTGAATCGATGGAAGACAGAATTAGTGAGATTGAAGACAAATAAATGAGTATGTCTTTGGAAACAGATCAATCAGAAAAAAGATCAAAACAAAATGAAGAAAGCCTAAAGCTCATGTGGGATACCATCAAAAAGAATAATCTATGTGCAATGAGAATTCCAGAACAGGAACAGACAAAATCACAGAGAAAACTGTCCAAGATTTGTTGGAAAAGAACTTCCTGATATGATGAAAGATGAGAATATCCATTCAGGAAGTCCAACAAACCCCAAACAGGAATGACCACAAAAGAAAATCACAAAGACATATATCATCATCAAACTCATCACAACCAAACACAAAGACAGAATCCTAAAAGCAGAATGGGAAAAATGAAAAGTTACCTGCAAAGGACAACCAATAAGAATAAGCTCTAATTTCTCAGCAGAAACCATGCAAGCGAGAAGGCACTGGGATAGTATATAGAAAACCCTGAAAGAGAAAATTTTCCAACTAAGAATTATATATCCAGTAAAACTGTCCCTCAAATATGACAGTGAAATTAGATTTCCAGATAAACAGAAATTAAGGGAATTTCTTAAAACCAAACCAATAGTACTATAAGTTTATGTGAATGATCAGAATTCCCAGGTGTATACTACAGCTGACAAGGGGCAAGGTTGTGGTCACTGCTTGGTCACAGCCAGCTACCCAGAGGGACTAAGTAGTTGAACATGTGGGCTTGGGACCATAGTCTCAGGGGACATCAAGCTCAATTGGCATAACAT
>NW_006921641.1:4544093-4553332 GCF_000298275.1 Orycteropus afer afer | reverse complement strand
AGATACACTCACTGGAGAGAATAAGCATGAGAGAAAGAAGGGCTTCCTATGCACAGGGAGACAGCTCAGGGGGCAGGAGTCCATGGAGGGATGGACACTGGGAAGAGGTAACTATGGGGAGGAAGTGGGTGGGGAGCTGTTGCATTGTGGTAAACTGTGGTCAATGTCATGAGACAAAGCATATGTGAACTACTGTATGGAAAGTGAATTTGCTCTGTAAATCTTCACCCAAATCACAATAAAAAATAAAAATAAAAAAACCAAACCAACCTTACAAGAGACACTAAAGGGAGTCCTTGGAACAGAGAACCAATAAGAGCAAACAACCAACCAACCATTAATATACAACATGACATAGCCCAGAAACCAAAACAATTATGGAAGTTTCCAAAGTAAAAAAAAGCTTACAAGATGGTAAAGAGGTAACCAAAGACATCAATTGGCAAATGAGGACAACTACAAACCAGAAAGAGGGGAAAAAATAGTGTAGTTAGAGAACTTCTAAGTGGTGAAGAAGTCAAGAGAGTGGCAAGATAGAATGGACTGTTCTAAACTTGGGGAGAAAATAATGAATCACAGAATAACCTCAAAGAAAAATGATAAACCTTCATATCACAATAGCAAAGAGGCCAAGCACAAATATTTAGCAAATATTAAAACAACAGCAACAAAGGAAATGATAACACAATCCATAAACATAATGAGCTCAGCACAGAAATATGGAACAGAGAAACCAGGAACATCATGAAAAAACACGTAACAAAATGACAGCACCAATTCATACTTGCAAATAATTACACGGAATATAAATGGATTAAATCTATCACTCAAGAGGCGGAGAGTTGTAGACTGGATAAGAAAACATACCCCATCAATACCCTGTCTATAAGAGACACACCTTAGAGACAAAGACAAAAATAGACTAAAAATCAAAGATTGGGAAAAGATGTATCAAGCAAACAGAAATCAAAAAAGAGCAGGAGTGGCAATATTAATTTCTGATAAAATTGACTTTAAGACAAAAACTACCATACGAGGCAAGGAAGGACGTTATGTAATGATTAAAGGATCAACTGAACATAAAGATATAACCATAATAACTATCTATGGAACCAATGAAAGAGCTCCAAAAATCATAAAGCAGACTGTAACAGAATTGAAAGGGCAAATAGATGACTCCACAGTCACAGTAGAAGACTTTAATACACCACTTTCAATCAAAGATAAAACAACTGGAAAGAAAGTCAACCAAGATGCAGAATAACTAAACAGTACAATCTACCAACTTGACCTTATAGACATCTACAGAGCATTTCACATAACAACAGCACAACATACATTCTTTTCCAGTGAACATGAACATTCTCCATGATACACCATATGTTAGGACATAAAGCAAACCCTAATAAATTTTAATACATTGAAATACTGCAAAGCATCTTCTCAGATCACAATGCTAACAAATTAGAAATCAACAATAGGAAAATCAATGGAAAAAGAGCAAACACATGGAACCTGAACAACACCCTCCCTTAAGAAAGACTGGTAAGAGAAAAAATACAAAATGAAATTCAAAAATTCCTTGAATCAAACAAGAATGAAAACACAACATATCAAAATCTTTGGGACACAGCAAAAGCAGTAATTAGAGGCCAATTTATAGCAATAAATGCATACATCAAAAAAGAAGAAAGAGTTAAAATCTAAACTTTAAATCAACATCTCCAACAATCAGGAAAAGAACAGCAGGAAAAGCCTACCAGAAGAAAGGAAATAATAAAGATTCAATTAGAAATCAATGAAACAGAAAATGGAAAGACAACAAAAAAACAAGACTAGAAGTTTGTTTTTCGAAAAGATTAGTAAAACTGACAAACTACTGGCAAATTTAACAAAGGGAGAGAATACAAATTAACACAAATAAACGAAATGGATAACATCACAACAGAACCAACTGAAATAGGGTGATATAAGGATACTATGAAGAACTATATTCCAACAAATGTAAAAATCTGGAAGAAACAGATTTCTAGAAACACACTACTTACCTATACTAACACAGACTGAGCTGGAAAAGTTGAACAGATCCATAACAAAAGAAGAAATTTAACAGGTCATAAAAAAATTACCAAGAAACAAAAGTCCTGGCCCAGATGGTTTCACTGGAGAATTCTAACAAACATTCAGAGAAGAACTGACACCAATCCTACTCAAACTATTTAAAATATACAAAAAGACGGAATCCTCCCAAATTCATTTTATGAAGCAAGCATAACCGTGATACCAAAACTAGCCAAAGACATCACTCAAAAGGAAAACTAAAGGCTAATATTCCTTATAACATAGATGCAAAAATCTTCAACAAAATCCTAGCCAATAGACTTCAACAACATATCAAGAAGATAATTCATTAAGACCAAGTAGGTTCATACCAGTTATCCAAGGATGGATCAACATTAGAAAAACCATCAATATCATCCACCACATAAACAAAACAAAGGAAAAGAACCACATGATCATATCAATTGATGCAGAAAAAGTATTTAATAAAATCCAACACTCATTCCTGATTTAAAAAACTCTCAGCAAAATAGTAATAGAAGAGACATTCTTCAACATAATTAAGGGCATATCTGCAAAACCAACAGCCAACATTATTGCCAATACAGAGAGATTGAAACCATTCCCCTTGTGGACAGGAACCAGACAAGGGTGCCCTCTATCACCACTTCTGTGATGGTTATGTTCACATGTCAACTTGGTTAGGTCTGGTTGAGTGGCTGAGCAGCTGGATGTAGTATTCCCCATGATGAGACTGATAATCAATTCCATGGTGGAATCTACTGGGAGCAGCTGAGTAGCTAACTGCCTTTGGGTATGTGGTCCGCTTCCTATATATAAAGAGAAGCTTTGAGAATGGTTTCTGGTCTATGGCATGCTTGGACCCTGCATGTAGCCATGTTGTTGCTCAGGAGCCTGCTATGCTCTGGCAACCTTGGGACTTACAATGGACTTACGTAATGGCCTGCCATGTGGTTTGGTAACATCGGGATTGTGCCTTTTGACTTGTCAACCTTGGGGCTTCTCAGCCTCAGCAGCCAGCAGCATCTGAGTGAAGAAATACCTCTAGCTCCAGTGGGCCGGGAGCAGGAGGCAGAGCTGGACCCCAAGGTTGAGAGGCTTTCATCCAGCCCCTAGAGCTTGGCATTTTGAACTTGGATTTAAAGCCTCCAAATTGTAAGAATAAACTCCTGTTTGGTAAGGCCATCCCATTTGTGGTATATTCCTGTTAGAGCGGCACCAGGTAACCAGAACAACTTCTATTCAACATTGTATTAGAAATCCTGTTGTTGCTGTTGTTGTTGTTATGTGCAGTTGAGTTGGATCCAACTCACAGCGACCCCTCCTTGGGTTTCTGAGGCAGTATCACTATGGAAGTAGATTGCCCCATCTTCCTTCCGAGGACGGCTGGTGGGTTTGAATGCCAGCCATCTGGTTAGCAGTCAACTGCCTTAGGCATATGCTACCAGAGCTCCCAGCCAGGGCAGTAAGGCCAGAAAAAGAAATCAAAGGCATCCAAATTGGTAAGAAGTCAAACTATTCCTATTTGCTGATGATGTGATCCTATACATAGAAAAACCAAGAGACTCAGTCAAAAATCTACTGGAACTAATTGAGAGATTTAGCACAGTGGCAGGATACAAGATCAACATCCAAAAATCAGATGGATTTCTCTACATCAGCAAAGAGATTGCTGAAAAAGAAATAAGGAAAATAGAATTTACAATACCATTTACAATAGCTACCAAAAAAATAAAATACTTGGGAATAAATCTCACCAGGGACACAAAAGACCTGTACAAAGAAAACTTTAAAAGACTACTTCAAGAAACCATAAGAGATCTACATAAATGAAGAACATACCATGCTTGTGGAGAGGAAGATTGAACACGGTGAAAATGTCAATTCTACCCAAAGTAATGCATACATTCAATACAATCCCAATCCAGATCCCATCAACATTCTTTAAGGATATGGAAAAAACAACCAAAACAACCAATCACTAACTTTATATGGAAAGGAAAGAGACCCTGGATAAGCAAAGCACTATTGAAGAAGAAAAACAAAGTAGGAGGTCTCACATTCCCAGATCTTAAAAACTACTATATAGCCAGCAGTGAAAGCTGCCTGGTATTTGTAGAATGACAGACACACAGACCAATGGAATAGAATTGAGAACCCAGAAATAGATCCATCGACAGTCAGCTGATCTTTGACAAAGGGCTGAAATCCATTCAATGGGGAAAAGACTGTTTAATAAATGGTGCTGGCAAAACTGGATAGCCATTTGCAAAAAAATGAAACAAGATCTGTACCTCACACCATACACAAAAACTTACCCCAGATGGATCAAAGATTTAAATGTGAAACCTAACACTGTAACACTGCTGGTGGCAATGTAAAATGATACAACCACTGTGGAAAGCAGTATGGTGATGCCTTAAAAATTTGGAATTAGAAATACCATTTGACCCAGCCATTTTATTACTAGGTATATATCCTAAAGAACTAAAAGCCAGGACAAGAACAGCTATATGCAATCTCATGTTCATCACAGCACTATTTACAACAGCCAAATGATGGAAACAACCTAGGTGCCCATCAACAGAAGAATGGATAATCAAACTATGGTACATACATACATACAATGGAATACTATGCAACCCTAAAGAGTAACGCAGAGTCAGCAAAACACCGCATAAGGTGGATGAACTTGGAGGACATTACGCTAAGTGAAATAAGTCAATCACAGAAGGACAAACATTGTTTTAGCCTGTTATTGTAAAAAGTCAAGGCAAGGTTTATATATGGAAGGAAATTTTCTTTTGTTGGTTACCAGGGGTGGGGGGTGGGGGGTAAGCGAACACTGTTAGACAGGTAGAGACAAGTACTGATTTGGGTGAAGAGAAGGGAAACCCAATGTCAGTGATCAACATGGTGGCACTGAGGAAGACATAGAGAGGTGCATGGGAGGTACAGACAACAAAGATGAACCCTTTGCACATACAGTACTGCCTTGTCAGTGAAGGCAAACACTGATATAGAGCTGGACAGGTGGGTGTAAAGGCTGAACTATTAGGTATGTCTATGCAGGGAGTAATGTGCCCATGACCAGGTATAGAGTTGGCAGATAATGTTTCTACAAGTGTATTTGTATGTTCTATAAGAATTCCCAAGTATATAGTAGAGCTGACAAGGTTGTCCAAGGTTGTATTTACTTCTTGGCCACAGCCAGCTACCCAGAGGAGCCAAAAGTTGAACCTGTGGGCTCAGGACCATAGTTGCAGGGCACATCAAGCTCAATTGGCATAACATACTACACAAAAACATCGGTCCACATCCTACTTTGGCAAGTAGCAACTGGGATCTTAAAAGCTTGCAAGTGGCCATCTAGAGGCAACAATGAGTCTTTCCTCATCCAGAGCAAAGAAGAATGAAGAAAATCCAAGATGCACGGGAACAATTAGTCCCAGCGACTGGTACACATGTGATCCTCAGCCTATACGACAATGAGACCAGAGATGGTGGCCGGCTACCACTGTCAACCACTCAGAGTGGGATCTATGTAAGAGATCCTGGACAGAGTGGAGAACAGTGTGGAACAAAACTCAAAATCATAAAAAAAAAAAAAAAAAAAAAAGGGACCACGTTTGCCGGTCTCATAGAGCCTGATGGAACCACTGAGACTGGAGACAGCTTGGGGGACAGGAGGGCATGGTAGGAAAGGATACAGGGAAGTGGGAACTATGTGGAGGAAATGGGAAGAAGCTTTGCATTGTGGGAAATTGCAGTCAATGTCATGAGACAAAGTGTATGTGAGCTGCTGTATGAAAAGTGAATTTGCTCTGTAAACTTTCACCCAAATCACAATAAAAATTTAACAACAACAACAAAAAAAGCATTTGAGTAGCCATCTAAGTAGTAAATATTTGTCTCTTTTCTTCCTGAGCAAAGAAGAATGAAGAAAATTAAAGAAGCATGGAAACAGTCCAGAGGACAAATGGACAATGAGAAACAACCTATAACTTTGAGACCAGAAGAACTAGATGGTGCCTGGCTACCAATGCCAACCACTTGGAAAGGGATCAAAATTGGAGACCCTGGATAGAGTGGAAGAGAAATGTGGAACAAAACTCAAAACCATAAAAAAAACAAAGAAACAGGCTTACTGGTCTGGTGGAGATGGTAAAACCCCAAAGAATGGTCCCTATTCACCCTTCGAGCCTGGAAGTGAACTCAATCCTGTGGCTCAGCCAAACAACAGATAGGCCTATAAGATGAACACCTATACCAGGGAGATGCACTCCTTAGAACAATCCATCATGGGAGATCAGAAAGGCAGTATTTGCACACGGAGAAAGATAGGGAAGGCAGGAATACATAGGCAACAAGGACAGGGGAAGGGTAGCCACAGGGAGGAAGTGGGAAGAGAGCTATTACACTGCAGGGAATGTAACCAGTGTCAAAACAAAACATGTATGAACTGCTGAATGTAAAAATCATCTGCTTTGTAAAATTTCACCCAAATCACAATCAAAGTTTAAAAAAAAAATTCTCTGTCCTATTCTAGTTTGCAGAATTGCTTTAGACCAGATACTGCTGTATGAATCCTATTCTTTTGCTATTTTGGTTAAATATTCCTTTCTCAAAATTGTGTATTGAGTGTACACTGAGGGGAAGGAGAGGGGGAACAGAAAATCTGTCTCCTTACTTCACAAGTCTCCAGAGCAAGAGGAGCCAGATCCAAAAAGCTCATCCATGTCATAACTGGATGCAGAGCATGAGATAATGTACTCTGAATCTGAGGTCATAACTAGATGTGAATCCTGGGAATCTTGGAAGAGCTGGGTGTAGATTGCATGCTGGAGAGATGTCCACCAGACATGTCGGAGAGAACTGTCTATCAGAGGGAGAATCACAGAAGACTGTCTGCAAAGATGGCTGCCAGCAATACTTCCTATTTTTGTATACACATGCTATTCTTCCAATTGTGAGATGGAAATTATTTCCCCTCCCCTTAAATCTTAACTGATCTTGTGATTTGCTATGAAAAACAAAATGCTGTGAAAATGATGATCTAGGGCTTAGGAGGACTGGATACTTCAGTTTAGCTACCCTGGTCTGCCATGTAAAGAAGACCAGGCAATCATTCCACAAAGAGCGGCCAAGAACAGAGAAAAGATCTGGTTGATTAAAAAAAAAAAAAAAAAGTCACGCTAGCTGGAGAGTAACTGAGGTTTCTCAACTAAAAGCTAGGAATAAGGCTCAAGGCATACAAGTGAAGCCATCTTGGATCCTCTAGCCCCATTTGCGCCACCTTAGTTGACATCTGGTAGACAAAAGCAAGGTGTCTCCTGGCCAAAACATGACCCAAAAATTATAAGCAATGAAATAGTTGCGATTTTAAGTCACTGTGGTGCCATGAATAACTTCGTACGGCTTTTCCAGCCAGTCTTTGTGACTCTCACCAGATTACTGGATAATCAAAAAAAAAACAAAACTCACTGCCGTCAAGTTGATTCGACTCACGAGTGAACCCGTCCTTGGATTTCCAAGGTAGTATCTCTACAGAAGTAGATTGCCCAATCTTCCTTCCGAGAAGCGGCTGGTGGGTTTGAACCGCCAGCCTTCTGGTTAGCAGTCAAATGCCTTAGGCATTTATGCCACCAAAGCTTGATTACTGGGGAGGATCACGTAAATAAGGTACATGTGGGAATTGGTTAATTTTGTCATTCTGCAAGGCTCAAAATGAGCCTTCCTAGAGGCAGAAAAAGGAGCTCTGGTGGTGTTGTGCCCAAGGCATTTGACTGCTAACCAGAAGGCTGGTAGTTCAAACTCACCAGCTGCTCCACAGAAGGAAGATACGGTAATCTACTTCCATAAAGATTTACCACCTCAAAAACCCAAAGCAGGTCACTATGAGTG
This sequence comes from Orycteropus afer afer, assembly GCF_000298275.1. Lineage (NCBI taxonomy): Eukaryota > Metazoa > Chordata > Mammalia > Tubulidentata > Orycteropodidae > Orycteropus > Orycteropus afer. The sequence goes on along the minus strand of NW_006921641.1, from coordinate 4,545,346 downwards.
AGAATCAACTTGATGGCAATGAGTTTGGTATTTTTGGTTAGCGGAAGAAAGGGGGATCTCACTGCTATCGAGAGAGAAGAGTTGAAGGTGGAGTGGTGAGCGTCCTTGGATTCAAGATCCCTGCACTGGGCCACCTTGGCAGAGACGACTGGCACAGATTACTGGCTGAGATGACAGCAAAACAACTAAGAGGCACAAGACAGCATAGCAGGCTTGCCAGCCCATGGATCAAGAAAGCTAACTGCCTTTGGGCAGAAGGCTTGCTGGCAGGACAGGGGGCACCCAGCTGTCCCAATCAGCAGAGCTAAAAAGAGAGCAGAGTAGAGGCCAGGCTGGGAGGCCAAGGGCCAGAGAGGCATGCCTGAGGGCACAGCAGAGGGGAGAATACCCTGATCAAAGAACTGTATCCTGAGCACATTCCTAAACCTGAATTGTAGCCTGTTAGTTCCCTAACAAACTCCATAATCATTGAGTCTGTGAGTTCTGTGTGGCCACTGAAATGAGCTCTGGTGGCGTAGTGCCTAAGGCATTTGACTGCTACCAAAAGGCTGGTGGTTCAAACTCATCAGCCACTCCTCGGAAGGAAGGTTGGGCAATCTACTTCTGTAGTGATACTGCCTTGGAAACCCAAGGAGAGGTCGCTAAGAGTCGGGTTTGACTTGACAGCAGTGTGTTTGGTTTTTTGATTTTAGCAGAGAAATAGTGAGTGGGAGGGATGACTGGTGTCAGAGTTGGTAAAAAGGCTGGAGGGTGGTAGCATGTCTGGCCTCATAGGAATAAGCCTTGGGCTAATGATGGTGATTCTCTCTCCCCTTTGGGAAGTTGGAGGAGGTCAGAAGATGCTATCTCCATGCCCTTTTTTGCAGTCACTAAGTTTTGGAGTAACTTTTTACTCAGTAATAGATAACTGTTAAGAGGTAGTAAATTCAACAAATCCAACAAAGGAGAAGTACTAGGTACTACCTAAGAATCAATAACAGGATACAGTTCTACTCTGTCCTAGAAGTTTGCTATGAATAGCAGTCAACTTGATGGCACACACACAAAAAACAGCCATCATGTAATCTGGGTGACAGGGGAAATTTTCCTGAGAAGTGATATATTTAACAGTAGTTATCATGTAACATTATTTAACAGAGGTGTAACTATGAATGGAAATTGTGTTGATGTTTAGCATATACTTTCTTAAATTTTCCACAATACACATTTTAATATGAAATAACAACAAAAAAATTATTTTAAAAAACTCCTTG
>NW_006921641.1:4525284-4543993 GCF_000298275.1 Orycteropus afer afer | reverse complement strand
TATATATATATATATATATATATATATATGTAGATTATGTAAACATTTCAGCCAACAACAGAAATACCTATTATATGATTGGAGAATGGGATATTCTGATTATATCAACATTCTGGGAAATAAGCAATATATATGACTTAACAATTTTGGAAAAATTAGAATGAATAGAAACACAACTAACCTAAATTATACTGCTCGTAATTTAATATCACACTCTGACTTTGGAACCTTCTTTAGTATGAACAGATGAGAATAAAAAGACAGAGAGGTAAATAATACGTTGAATACTGAATTAAAAGTAAAAATGATTGAAAAAAAAAAAGATTGCAATCATGAAATTCAACCAAAAAAAATTAGAAATAATTTAGGAAAGATACACAATTAGGGTTCAAAAGAATTCAATCACCAAAGTATAAGATGAGAAAGTAATCTATCCGAGTATGAAAAGGCCTTGGGGTCTAGTTGCTCACAAGAAGAACATTAGCCAACAGTAAGCCACAGCAGCATTTAAAAAAAAAAAAAAAAAGTTAATGTATGTTACTAAGAGACTATAGTATTCAGATCCATGTAAGAAATAATCCCACCATATTTAGAACTAGCCAGACTATATACGAAATATTAAGCCCATATAAAAGGTGAAATAAATATAACCTAGACAGAGAATATTTTTTAGTTTTACATGCTACCTTTTATAGAAGAGAGCTCTTGAAACAGTTTTTTTCATTTTATCAAAATAAAGTGAAGTCTACTAAGCATTGGGCATTTTCTAGGCACTGGTGGATATTAGTAGAGACCAAAATAGATGTTGTCACTATCCTCACTTTAGTCTAGTGAGCACAGTCTATCTAATGAGTACCACATCATTGGAAAACCTTTAGCAGATAACAAATAATAATCTATCAAGCATATTAGAGATCCATATATTTTGTATAAAGTTGAAATAAATGACCTGCAAAGTTACTTCCAAATCTAAAATATTTTAATTAGCACTATAACATAGAAGAACTTAATTATTATTCTGAATTAAAGAAGACATTATCAATTTAATAAAATACCAGGTAAATACACACACAGGATTTTTTTTTAAATTTCCACCTAATAAAACAACCATGTCAACTGATGTGTTCAGCCTTCATAGGCAAACTTCTCAAAACTAATTTCAACTCACATTAAGAAATTCTAATCTTATATTTTTATTTCATTTCAGATTAAAAAAAAAAAAATTTGGAATATTTTTACCCTAATGATTATCTTACCCTAGTTAAAATAATTCCAAAGAAATAATTATCTATGATTTCTCTGTGATTTCTTGTATTAATCAATATACCTTTCCATGGCTTTAGCTGTATAAGGCAAATGCATTTCAATACTGTGTTCATCTTCATCTGTCTGCAGAGACATGCGTTCAAACATTCCTGTTTTCCATAGTTCTCCGTAAACTAAAGGAATTTCAAAATATATGAAAACAAATATATTAATGTATATCCTCAGCCTGTGAGATTCCACTCAGTAATATATAACTACATGCTTTGGCAAGAGACAGAGCACTACATAGTATTTACAGCACTACTTTTTTACTTCATTTTCATTTAGAAAAAAAGAAAGTAACTTTTTATTACCAGACAAAACAGTATTACATGTAATGGCTTACTTATACATTACATGGTTATATATAAAATAATAATTAAATTTTTCATCACTTCTTTTCATTACTTCTAAAATCACCTCTGGGTCTAAGGATTTTTCTTGACTTCCACATGCTAGTAAAAACACTGCTGACTAGATGAACTCCTACTGAAACATGGAAAACAACACTGGTCTATTTACTCTGAAGTTAACATACTTTGACGATTTTTTTAAAAATAAAATGTATGGAATTATTATCTCATACCTCAGATTCCTATCTGCCCATTAAGAATGCTAGTCTCTTTAGAATTCAAAATTAAGCTCATGAAAAATCAACATAAACTCACTGCACTACCATGCCAACTTAAAATGACCGACTAACTCAATTCTTTTTGATGAACTACACTTAAAATTGAATACTTTATAGCAAAAAAAGGATAAAATATTTCAAAAAAAAAAAAAAAGATTTAAGAATGTATGTATTTTTTAATCACAGCACAAAATCAACATTTTAATAACTAGATCCTTAAATGTGTTTACCAATATTGATGAATGAAACCTGATGATATGACCTCTTTACAAAACTTTTACAAAACTGTACATGGTTGTAAGTCCTCCATTCATTCACTGGTAGGCTATCCAAAACTTAAATTATTTAAAATGCCCAAACAAGGTTTAAAAAAGAATGTGTTCCAAAAATTATCCCAGAGAGTAAGGCTAGTAATAATTCAGCTTCACTATTAAGATGCAGTCTAACAAAAAAGTGCTAATAACCTATGATACTTAAAGCTCTAGATTATGAAAATGTAGATCTAAAAAATAAGGAAAAGGAAGTAATCATTACCTTTGCAAAGGATTCTTTCATTCTACAAAAGTGCTTCAGAATTTCTTGAATGAAAGCATCCCTAACATACTCAAAACTTTGATGAACTAAAAAGATACCTTCATGAACTTGGGAAGGTAAATTGAGCTCAGGATGAGAGAAAAATTCTGAGTTAATTATGGATGGTAAGTACATGAGTATTTATTACATTACTCTCCATATTGTTCTGTATTTTAAAAATTCTACTCCTTCGTCCTCCCAAAGTATTTTAAAACCCAAAAGTTTTACTTCACATATGTATTGTATAAAATGAGACACATCTCAATAAAAAATGTCATTTCTCAAAGCCTATGAGAAAAAGAAACAATACACAAGTTTTTAAAATGAAATCCCTATTAAACTTATGTAGTACCTGTCTTTGAGAGTTTCACAATCTGCCATCTCATTTTTTTCCCATAGAAATCATATGAAAGGAAATAAAGGTATAATCACCATTACTATTCACAGTGAGGAAAGTGATAAAACTTTCATCAAGTTGGTTCAAGTACTAATCTTTTGTCTCATGGTACAATATTCTCTTATTTCTTCCCTGAGTATAAATGTAACCAAAACAGTCTGCAGATGTAAGTGATCTAACAGATTTCTGGGCTTGCAGGAAAGCTCTTATTGTCTTTTGTGGATGTGAGAGACTTACTTTCTTTGGTTTCTGTTTTTTTAAGTTTTGTTTATCTGTTTTTCCAGGTTAGTGCCAATATATTTTATATAAAAACTGAGATCTTACTTATGATATTCATATTTTTACTTTTAATTTTAAACTAGCTTATAATTTCTACTAAAAAACTTCAGCTACTTAAAAGCTGTAAGCTTTCTATATACTTACTCTTTTGGTCAATACGAAGGTCATACAGAGGTGTTCTATATATATCCACACTGGAAAGTGCACATCGAGAGAGGGGCACATGATGAGAAGGCCCAAGGATGAAAATTCTCCGGCTAGGAGAAATACAACAAAAAACACAGAACAATCGCACTTCTATATAGATCTTATTAAATAAAAGGGAAAAAAATAATAAAAAATTACTGAGTAATTTTCCTTTTTCATTGATTCGATGGCAGTGAGTTTGGTTTTTGAAGTTAATGATTCATTTCTCAGTTAATTAAATTCAATTCCGTATCTGTGTCTTTATGTTAAAAAGGAAAAAAAAGTTGCCGTCCTGTTGTTTCTGACTCATGGTCACTCCACATAGGTCAGAAGAGAACTGTGCTCCATAGGGTTTTCAATGGCTGATTTCTTCAGAAAAAATCTCCAAGCCTTTCTTCTGAAGTTCCTCTTAAAAAAAAAAAAAAAATCCAAACTCCCTGCTGTCAAGTCGGTCCTGACTCACAGCAACCCCTCCTTGGGTTTCTGAGGCGGTATCTCTACAGAAGGAGATTGCCCAGTCTTCCTTCCTAGGACTGGCTGGTGTGTTTGAACCGCCAGCCCTCTGGTTAGCAGTCAAATGCTTTAGGCCCTCCCTACACCACCAAAGCTCCTCTAGATAGACTCAAACCTCCAACCTTTCACTTAGCAGCTAAACGCATTAACCTATGCACTACCCAGAGATTCCACCTTTATGTTAGATACTTTTAAAAAGAGTCATCTTCATATTTCCTAGAACTATCAGCTATTGACTACCTACAATAAACCAACATGCTATGCGTAAATCATCAGAAAGTTCTCAATATTTATTTTATTAAATGAATGTTAAACATTTTGGCTATTAAAACTTCAATATTCTAACACATTCTAAATTCACCTTTTAAGATCCACAACTTTAACAAAAACACCTAATAGTATAAAATTCTAAAAACACCATATAAAACATTACAAAGAAGCATTCTGTATAAGCTATTTCTATGTTTCTTCTCATGGCAGTCAGAGAAAAGAATCTTGTTGAGAAGAATATTATGTAATAAGTTTTCTCAGTTCCCATACAGTAGAAGCCATTCTTAAAAACAAAGAGACCCGATTATGTGCTATTGCACTATATTCCCCCCCCAAAAAAAAACAACAAAAAAAAAAACCACTGGGCTAAACTGCAGCTTAATCTTTACCTACCCTCTGTCTTAACATCAAGAATAAAATTAACTTCCTCTCATTTACCCTCAAACACCAAACAGCCCTACAATTTAAATTCCAAAACTATTAATCTTGTCTATTCTCTCAGATTCACATGAACCATCTTTCCCCAACTACCAAAAAATAAATAAATAAACAAACAAACAAATAAATAAATAAATATAAAATTACAGGCCTAAAAATTCAAAACTGCGAAAGAAGAATACATGATCAGCTATATACCTAGAAAATTAAGTACTGTTCATTGCTCAATTATTTTTTGATAATTGTATTGTATTTTGATAATTGCAATGTATTTGTTTTGATATAAGTTTATTATAACTAAGAAAAGTAACCTATCACTTGCTTTATGCTACTTTATATATTAGGTAGCAGTCAAGGATGGGTAAGTAGGAAAGGTATGGATAAGGAACAGTTTTAGAGTTCAGAAACCTCCTCAAGATGTCACAGAACAAACATACAAGACTTCCTCCACAGCCCATTTCTGATCAGAAATATAATCTTTTTTTGCCATGCCTCAACCCAATACTTTATTAGCACTGCTGAATCTTCTTACTATCATGTCTACCATCAATTCAGTAATTTAATAACCATTTTGGGAAAAGAAAATCAATTCTGTAATTTTCTAAATGAAAAAAACTAAGATATACCACTCTATATTCTTCTATCCTAAAATCACAGAAATATCATGACAGTATTTTTAAACTGAAGTTTTAACATGGAACACAGCTAACAGTAATTCAGACTGATCAGGTGATTTGCCTAAGGCCAAGTATTATATGAACCAAGAAACAAATATGAAAAAGGACACTTTTTCTGATATAAGAATGTATTTATAATATGAAGACAGAAGGATACAGTATTTAAAATAACACTCTTAAAAAATCTAGGGTACATAGGTAAAATATACAATGATTTGTAATACATCAACCTAAACTCGAAGCATAGATAAACTTCATAGTAAGTTTAACAAGATTGAAACAGTAGCCAAAAGATGGTCATTACTCCAGAAATAAGTACCTTAGGTTTGCTGGAAAGCCTCAATGCCTTTGCTAATACATGACAACTTTCCTTGTCTGCTTTTCTAAGAGCCACTCCACACAATGGGAAAAGATTCTCACCACTCTGAATTAACCAAATGTGTACTCAACAGATTCTTTTCAGTCCAGCAGAACTCACTTTGGGGTAAGAGAGGTAATGATCAACAATATAAAATCCTTAAAAGTGATGTAACATAAAGAGGGGGGAGAAAAAAAAATGTTAAATGCCATCAAAAAGAAGGAAAAAAGTACAGTGAGTTTGGTTTTGGGAGTTTTTAATCTAAGATTGAGCCTCTGTTTGCTATATACTAATATGAGGAAAAGTAATAATGTACATAAAAGATAATACACGTCTACTAGATCCACAAATACCAAGGTTATAGAAATATTTTGGAGAAAGAGAAATGAGTACTATAAGCTTGGAAGCTGCCATTTTCTCTCATTTAATTAATGTAAAATGACTTTGTCTTTAAAGGAGTCACTTTTCAATATTAGCCTATCTTCACTGTTGCCACACATGTCAAAAAAATATATAAAAGATGAAAGAATAAATCAGTAAGAATTCTTTTAGGAAGAAACGCAATTCATATATAATACCCTCAGAGAATTCACATCTGTAGAGTTACTTAAGATGTTGAGTTTAGTCTGTACACCCAATACATAAGTTGCCTGTATGTTTGTCCTCACAAATATTTATTTAACTACTTATTTCAAATAATGGAACAGAAGTAATTTTTTAAAGGTGTTCCATCAGAAATGGAGAATTTATAACTGAAAATAAAATGTCATATGGTCCCAAAGAAGATAACATGTTGCTCTTTTTTTCCACCCCTGCACAACTGTCTAGAAGACCTGAATCAAAATCTAAGTTACTACCTAAGTATGTGCTGAATTCTGTGCAGTGGCATCATTAGGGTTGGTGTCATCCCATGTGTCAACTCAAAGAATCACCACCCCCCATAGACCTTTGTCCATACCAGACTATACAGAAGAATCCTTAGTAATGTTTACTATCAATTTTAATAAAAGAATAATATGTAATATAACTGAAAATCAAATACAGTATTTCTTAGAGTCTATGAATATTAAGAATAAAATTGTTTTATACACTCTTTCTACATTGAATTACATTATGAGTTACAGCATTATTATTAACTGAGCAGAAGTCTTCTCTGACTTTTCTCCTTTTCCTTTAATTACTACTTCACCCTCAAAAAACTTACTGATATAGGTTCACAAATACTAATTACAATAGGATTGTAACTTAAACACCAGAAAATTTGACAAAAATCAGCAATCATAAAAATACCAACAGCAACAAAAACAGCAGCACATGCTTGTGCAGATGAAACCACTTGATTTGAAGTATTGCTGTAATTAGGTAATAATGACAACTCTAATCAGAGCACAACAGAATGTTCAAAAAGTAAATGAGGACAGTTTTAGCCTTGTAGGTATACTGATATGTATAAGATGGGCTTAAAAAAATGTTTTTACATTGACTCATGTCACTTCAGTTTTGTGTATTTCACTATACATAAATCCTATTTCAATAAAATATATTTAAAAAATGTTTTTGTTGTTATAACTTTATAAGTACAGCGATATCTTTATTTAAAAGATAACAGATTTCTACTGAAACACTGCACAAAAATTTTATAGACATGGATTTGCTGTCACCTCTCTCACAGTGTCACCCAGTATTGTCCACCCTCCCTAAATCCCCCTAGTGATGCCACCGATTCTGGGTTGCTAATTTAAAGTCTGAATAATAGGAAAAAACTCTGCAATTATTATGAAAATGAACTTTCCAAACTACAGATGCTAATTGGTTAAATACATCATTTTTAAAATTCCTTATACAGCTAGAATGATATTTCTGAAACATAAGTCAGATCATATCAATCCCCTTAATGGCTTCCAACAGTTTTTCATGGTCATAATATAAAATCCAAATCCTTAACACTGCTTCTGAAGTCTCAAATGAATTTTTGTTTATTTACTTCTACTACTCTGCCCCCGTTGATCACCATACTTTATATACACTGGCCTTCTTACAGTTTCTTACTAACACCCATAACTTTGCCATACTACTGCTTCCTTTGCTTGACTGGTTTGGCTTAAAAGTCAATTCCTACCCCAGTGAACAGACTGGGAGAAAAACTGAGGGAACAATATATCATGTCAGAGTTTAATATCCAGAATATATAAATAACTCCTACACCTTAACAACAAAAAGACAAATAATCCCTTAAAAAAATTGGCAAAGGACTTAAATAGATGTGTTATCAAAGAACAAATGCAAATGGCCAACAAGCACATGAATAAGATGGTCATTACTGTCACTGTTGTTAGGTGTCATCAAGTTGATTTCAACTCATAATGTGACCCCATGTAACAGAGTACAACTGCTCCAAAAGATTTTCTAGGCTGAAATTTTTATGACAGCAGATTGCCAAGTCTTTCCTCCATGGAGCCAATGTGTAGGTTCAAACAGCCAATCTTTCTGTTAGCAGCCAGCACTTAACTGTTGTGCCACCAAGGATCTTTCATTGGTCATTAGAGAAATGCAAGCCAAAACCACAACGAGACTTCACCTATACTAGGATGCCTATCAAGGAGCTCTGGTGGAGTAGTGCCTAAGGCATTTTACTGTTAACCAGAAGCCTGGAGTATCTAACCCACCAATCACTTCATGGAAGGAAGACGAAGCAATCTACTTTCATAAAGGGTTACTAGCTCAAAAACCCAAAGGAGGTCGCTATGAGTCAGAATCAACTTGATGGCATTGAGGTTTTTTTTGTTGTTGTTGTTAAGCCAGCTATCATCAAAAAATAGCAAACAACAGGTGTTGGAAATGATGTGGGTTAAGATATTATATCCCTCTCATCTACTGCTGGGGGAATTATAAAATGGAACAGCAACCGCGGCAACACAAAAAGTTAAACACAGACTTACCATAAGATCCAGCAATTCCACTCCTAGGTATATACCCAAAAAGTGAAAGTAGGGATACAAACAGATACTTGTACACCAATGTTCACAAAAGCCAAAAGGAAGAAACCATCTAAGTGTCCATCAATAGATGAATGGATAAACAAAATGTACTACATAATACAATGGAGTATCACTCAGCAATAAAGAGTGATGAAGTCCTGATACATTCAATTAGGACATGGATGAACCTTAAAAACATTATGCTGAGTAAAATACATAAGCATAAAAGGTCAGTATTTGTAATGATGTCATTTAATAGTTACCATGGGCAGGAAGAAGGGAAGAAGAGAAGAAGGGAAGAAGGGGGAGGTTGGTGCCTAGAGAAGTGTGAATTTTTGTTAAGGGTGATGAAAAAATATGGAAACACAGGAAAGCTTAACATCCAAGATATATTCTGTGAAATACAACATTATGTGATTTGGACATTGTGCAGACACTGTATTATATACAGGTAGTCCCCAAACAACCCATTGTTAAATTCTCATAAAGTCTACTACATAAAAATCTTTTAGGAGTTTGCTGAACAAAGCCTGAGAACTATATCCATTGTATACAGAAGGGCGGCCTTCCTGGGTACGTGGCTAAGCCAGGTGGCAGTGCACCAGCAGCTGAATCAAAACTTTGCACACATGCAGGTGCAGGATGGGATGGGGTGGGGGATGAGCCAAACAGTGGGCACACAGAGGTAACTGTGGGATGCAGGTGCTGGGAGCAAGGCTGGCGGTGCTGGCCCTGGTTGCCACAGCCCTGCTGCTGTGGTCACTTCCTGAAACCTTTAGCTGCCTAAAGCCAGGAATCACAAGTGCCTTGGGCCAGCTAGTGCCACCAGCACCCATAGCGTGAGCAGATGAACCACAGAGGGTGCACTGCACCATGCTGGGAGTAAAAGGTTGCATGGCTCCTGGGGTGGGTGACTGAAGCCAGGAGAAGGGGAAAGAGGAGGCACTTTGGTGATTGGGCTGTGCCCTAGAGCTCCACTACTCATTCACTCTGGGGATTTGGAGTCTTTAAAACCATTAGGGGAAAATAAAATAAGAGCTGCCTGGTTAAAAAAAAAAAAAAAAAAAACCACACATAATGGGATATTGCCCAAACAGATGTCAAGCAACACCCACCTGAAGACAGTGGTGATGGCTGCACAATATAATGAACCTAACTGATGTCACTGGGTTATACACATAAAAAAATATTTTATTATGTATCTTTTTGCCACAATTAAAGAAAAAAGTTAATTCCTTAGAGATGTTTTCCCTAGTCCTTCTCACAATCTAAATAAAATTATTCTCTTGTGGTCTCTATCACAACAGTTCTCAAAGTATAAACTACGAACTCCTAGAGTCCTTTAAGACTCTTTCAAGGAGTCCATATAATCAAAATTGTCTTCACAGCAATACAAGTTATTTGCCTTTATCGTTGTAATGGCATTTGCACTTAGGGTACGATGGTAGTTAAGGCTGTATCAACTTGGCTGGGCCTAGTTGAGTGGCTGAACAGCTGGTGGTAGCTATTCCCCATGATGAGACTGGTAATCAGCTCCATGGTGGGATCTATCACAAGCAGCTGAGTAGCTGCTTTAGGAATGTGGTCTGCTTCCTGTGTATAAGCAACAGCGTTGGGTGTCTAGCTTATGGCATGCTTGAACCCTGAATGCAGCTGAGTCATTGTTCAGCAGCCTGCCATGCTCTGCCGATCTTGGGACTTTCAGTGGACTTGAATCAATGGCCTGCTGTGTTGTTGGGTAACATTAGGACTGTGCCTTTTTACTTGTCAACCTTGGGTTTGTCAGCCTCAGCAGCCAGCAGCTGTCTGAGTGAAGAAAAGCTTCCAGCTTCAGTGGGTTGGGAGCAGGAAGCAGAGCTGAAGCCCCAAGTTGAGGGGTTTTCACCCAGCCCGTAGAGCCTGGCACTTTGAACTCGGACTTAAAGCCTCCAAGCTGTAAGAGAATAACTCCTGTTTGTTAAAGCCATCCCATTTGTGGTATATATTCCTGTCAGAGCAGCACAGAAACAGGTAACAAAAGCAATGCTGGGTAAAACTGTTGACACATTACAACAGTGATCAAGGTAGTTGAATCAAAATGTAGTAGTTTTTATTGTACCCTTCAGCTATATCAACATCAATTTTTTTTAAGTCTAATTTCACTAAATCTTAATCCTTGTCTTTTTAATATTCTATAAGACTAAATGTATTCAATCTGTTATGATAAGTGCATAAAGTACTTCTGTTGCATATCTTAATACAACTGTTGTCTGGAGGAAATGCCCTTGTATGACTGAGTGGTAAGCTGAATTAACAATTTTTTCATGGAATACAATCTCTACCTCAAAGAATGAAAGAATAACTTTAGTTATTCCAATTTGAGTATTTGGAAAAGATTTTCTCAAAAATGAACAAAGTGAGCCTGCCAGTTTAAGGAAAATAATTCACTATTTGATTGTAACAATAAAATTCAAGACTTCAAGTTGTGGTGTAGTAAATTACCTGGCATGGCTTTTCTAGCCTTAAGTCTTTGTAAACTCTGTAGTGGAATTTGCTGTGAGCAACTGAGGGGCTCCTGATTGTAAAAGTTATCTACCTGGGGTATTTCTGTTGGGAGTAGCACTGGAGCAATGTTGCGGGAAGTTCACTCTTTCTCAAGTGCTTAGAATTCTGAGGTTAGTTTGGCCACTCTGCCGGGCTCAAAATGAGGCCTCCCAGAGGCAGCAGTCTCTCTGACCTCTGGCTGAGGAAGACATGTTGCTGAGAGAAAGAGACACCAAGAGACATGAGCTGCTGGGAAAGAGACACAAGACATGCATTGTTGAGTGAGACACCGAGGGACACATGCTGCTGGGAGAGAGACTGTGAGAGACTACTGGCTGAGAGACAGTGGGCTGAGAGAAACTGAGTGTTTTTCCTGAACTTGAATTGTAGCCTGGTGCTTCCCTAATAAACCCCATAATCTGTGAGTTCTGTGTGGCCACTGCAGTGAATTATCAAACCCAGCAGAAAGGTGGTGAGTGCTGCGGGAGGAACAGTTGGTGTCAGGGTTGGTGAAAGGGCTGGAGGGAGGCAACATGTCTGGCCTCCCAGGAATAGGCCTTGGGCTACTGATGGTGATTCTGTCTTCCTGCTGTGCAGTTAGAGAAGGTCAGAAGATGTAGCCTCCTTGCCCCTCTAGCACAAGTGAAAATCAGACTTAAAAAACTTTGGCAATGATCTTGGCAGCTTCCAAATAAAGATTTTTCTGATGAAATTATTGGTTATATTAACAAATGTGATTTTTGATGTTGCATGAGAAATGTCAACATTTTAAAGATCTAGATAACTCAGCAAACAAATATTTTCCAAATGTTCCACGTATAATGTTACAAAATCATGCAACAGCAAAAGAGAGTGAAGGGGAAACAGGCTTTATGAAGTGGAACATGGTCACTCTGACAGCTCATTTTTGCTTGCTAAATCACTCTCATTTAACTTTTGGTGGGGTGGCCTTGAAAGTCCAAAGTCCTGGCATGTAGCTATGTTCATCGTAACTATGAAAACCGTTGCCTTCTACTGGGGTGGGGATGGAAGGTTGGGGGAGGGGTGGGGAATTGAACCAGTCCTGCCACCACTCAGGACTTGGCCCTTCATAAATCACTCTAATCTATTCCTTTGCCATCACCCTGGAGCTGCCTGCCTCTTTCTTCAGTTTCATGAGCCCCTCCATATTTGTAGGTAAATTTTAAGTTAGTATTCCATGCCCTGACACAGTCATTTAGAGTACAAGACAAACAATGAGTTTTACATTAATTACAAAAGGTTCAGTGATACAGTTTCAGATTTTACACCACAACTAACCTTAAAAAAATTGAAATTTGTTGAGATTTGGTGTAGCAAAGAAAAATATTCACAATATCTGAAAAAAACTAAGATAATACTCCTTTTCCTTTTCCAATTACATATGTGTGAGGCTGGATCGTTTGTAACCACAATTTATCACAGCAGACTGAAAGTAGATTCAGATCTAAAAATACAGTTAACTTCCATTAAATCAAACATTAAAAAGGGATCTGTAAAAATGTAAAACATTGCCGCTGTACCATATTTTAGTGTTGTTTAGAAAATGTAGCGATTGTCACTTTAAAATTAACATGAAGACATTATTTGTGTTAATATGTAATGGATTTATTATTCTTACTTTTAAATTTTAAAAGAAATTTTCTTTTTAATTTCTAACCTGATAAATAGTGAGAGATGTAATGCACATAAATAAAAAGCTCTTTAATGTCTTAAATAATTTAAGAGTAAAAAGGGTTCCTCAGACCAAGAAGTTTGAGAGCCACTGTATTTTATGTTCATAGGGCTTATCACAATTTTTAATCAGATATCTTTTTTTATATTATGTGCTTAATGTCAATCTCATCCACCAGTTTTATAAGCACCACAGAGCTAGAACCATGTTTGTTTTATTAATCACTGTGTCTCTTCTAACTACCCCAATACTTGGCTCAGAGCAGGCACTTAGCATTTCTTAATAAAAATGTCTTAGTTTATCTACTCCTGTTCCCATTCAAATAAACACTTGAATGCCATTAGTAACAACTATTTGTAGACTTGGATCAGGCAAACGTGTTTGCACACAAGCTTGCTTATCACTTTCCAAAACCCTCTCACACTCCCCATTAAACTATACGCCTTAATGGTTACTATGAAATCCTGTTAGGACCTACCTAACCAGTCATATTAAAAATAAAGAACCATTTTGTCAGTTCAAAACTATTTAGTGCCCTTAACTCATAATCATTTTAACATATATTTTTAAGATTTATATTTTTTTCCCCATAAAAGTAATATATCCATTTTTCATAGGAGAAAACATACATATACAATCTCATCATCCATATCAAACTGAACCAGTTACCATCAAGCTGATTCTGACTCATGGTGACCCCATATGCTGCAGAGCAGAACTGTTTTCCATTGGGTTCTCGATGACTGTGATCCTTCAGAAGTAGATCACCAGGCCTTTTTTTCTCCTAAGTGCCTCGAGGTGAATTCAAACTGCCAACCTTTCAGTTAACAGTCATTAGCTTAACCACTTGAACCACCTAATAACTCTTTATCTATATAAACAACCACTTTGCCATTGTTTATTTCTTTTCAGCATTTTTTAGTAATAGTTTATTTTACCTTATATGTACTTTTTTTTTAAATTTTTCAACTATTTTAAACTCTGCTTTTCCCACCTGACATGTTATAAACATTTTCAATATTACTACAAAGGCTTTAAACCTATCAATTTCAATGGCTCCCACAGAAGCTCTGGTAGCATAGTGCCTAAGGCACTTGACTGCTAACCAGAAGGCTGGCGGCTCAAACCCACAAGCCACTCCTTGGAAGGAAGATGGGGCAATCTACTTCTGTAGCGATACTGCCTCAGAAACCCAAAGAGGAGTCACTAAGAATTGGATCCAACTTGCTGTCAGTGAAGTTGGTTTAGGGAGCTCTGGTGGCATAGTGCCTAAGGCACTTGACTGCTAACCAGAAGGCTGGCGGCTCAAACCCACAAGCCACTCCTTGGAAGGAAAGTTGGGTGATCCTATTTCTGTAGTGATACTGCCTTGGAAACCCAAGGAGGGGTAGCTATGAGTCGGGTCCAACTCGACGGCACATAACAACAACAACAACAACAACATAATATATCCCATAAAGAGGCTCGGTGGTGTAGTAAGGCATTTGGCTACTAATCAAGTGGTCAGTGGTTCAAACTCACCAGCTGCTCCACAGGAGGAACGAGGCAATCTACTTCCATAAAGACTGACAGCCTTGGAAACTCAATGGGGGTCACTATAAGTAGGAATCAACTTGATGGCAGTGGGTATATAGTATCTCATAGAGTAAAGTTAATATTAATGAATTTATTGTTAGACATTCAGGCTCTTCAAAAAATAAGGCTACTATAAAAATCTCATCACAATTAACTTTGTTCATTTTGGGACTTATTAAAATAGATTCTCAGAGGCTGAAATTCAAAGTCTGCAACTCTTTTTGTGACTCCTAGCATATTAAAGGGAGCTCTGGCAGCATAGTGCCTAAGGCACTTGACTGCTAACCAGAAGGCTGGCGGTTCAAACCCACCAGCCACTCCTCGGAAGGAAGATGGGGCAATCTACTTCCATAGTGATACTGCCTCAGAAACGCAAGGAGGGGTCACTATGAGTCGGGTCCGACTCGATGGTACATAATAACAACAACAACAGCAGCATATTAAAATGTTAAAGTGATATTAAAAAAAAAAAAAAATCAAACTCACTGCCATCAAATCATTTCTGACTCACAGTGACCCCCACTGGGTTTCCAAGGCTGTAAATCTTTACGGAAGTAGATCACCCAGTCTTGCTAATATGGCGCAACTGGTGGTTTGAACCGCTGACCTTCCAGTTAACAGTCAAGTGCCTTATCCACTAAGCCACAATATATAATCAACAAAAATGCATTATTTTTTAAAAAACTAATTTCATCGTAATTCAGACAATTCTGAAATACAGGGATTTTACTGTTTTCAAAGTTGTAAATTTAAACAGGTACCTCACTACTCTGTGTGTGTGTGTGTGTGTGTATGTATACATATTTTTTGGGGGGGGGGGGCTCTGGTAGCATAGGGCCTAAGGCACTTTACTACGAACCAGAAGGCAGGCGGTTCAAATCCACCAGCCACTCCTCGGAAGGAAGATGGGGCAATCTACTTCCGTAGTAATACTGCCTCGGAAACCCAAGGAGGGGTCGCTATGAGTCGGGTCTGACTTGAAGGCACATAACAACAAAAACAACAACATATTTTGTTTTTAAATTGTGACGTAGGTGAGAGTTTACAGAGCAAATTCATTTTCTATACAACAGTTTATACAGTTTCATGACACTGATTGCAATCCCCACAATGTAACACCTCTCTTCCCACTTTCTCCCTGTAGTTACCTCTTCCCTGTGTCCTTCCTTCCTGTACATTCCTGCCCTCTGAGCTCTCTCCCTTTGCAAATACTGCCCTTCTGATCTCCCATGGTTGATTGTTCTAAGGTGTATGCCTACTTCATCTAATTGTTCACCTTATACGCCTGTCTATTATTTGGCTGAAAGCCACAGGAATGAGTTCAACTCCAGACCCAAAGGGTGACTGGGACCATAGTCTTAGGGGTTTCACCAGTTTCTATCAGACCAGTAAGCCTGGTCTTTTTTATGATTTTGAGTTTTGTTGCACATTTTTTCCCACTCTATCCTGGATCTCCTACACTAATCCCTTTTTGAGCATTTGACACTGGTAGATGAGCACCATCTAGTTCGTTTGGTCTCAGTCCGATAGGCTGAGGTTCACATGGTCCATCAGTCCCTTGGACTAATTGTTTCCATGTGTCTTTCCTTTTCTTCATTCTTCTTTGTTTCCATTTCTTTAATACAGAAGTAAAACATTTTACTTCTTTTATTAGATACATATCTATTTTTTATAATTTCAATTACTATTCTTTGGACACTCAGCAACTGAGTTCTAAGAGTTTTTCTTATTATTGATACTATAAATCTTTTACGTGTCTTTTTTTTTTTTTTTTTGGATAAATATTTCCCCATTCTGTTAACTGCTTATTTTGGTTACATTATGACATAGGAGTTATTCTTAATATGATCGAATCTTTCTATTAATAACTTCCTTCATCACAAGCATTTAGATATATTTTGTTCCAAACTACCTCTGGCTCAAAATTTCCTCCTTAGTTGAACTCCCCCAGATAGGTGATACTTGTTTTAATGTATCATGCTAGTAGAAAGTTATCAGGTACTTCAACATTATTTTTTGAATAATTTTTCACCTGTTATTTGTAATGTCTTTTAAAAGTTATATTTGTACCACACAACTTATAAGTACTGGGAGTAACATGATATCATTTGTATTTTTAAAGAATGATTTGGGTTTTCATATAGTGAGTGAATGGGTTATAACTAGAGTGTAAGAATGAAAGTTGGTGGTAAAGAATTAATTCTCTCTGTTGGACGTTATATACACACACACACACACACACACACATATACATATATATATATACACACACACACACACACGCATACATACATACATATATATATATATTACTTGTGGTTTCCCAAAGAACATGCTTTATTTATTTTCTCAAAGGACTCAGAAGACATTGTAACTCATATGGGAAGCTACGTTCAAAAGAAAGTGACTTATTATTTTTACAACACTTAGAGCTTCAAATTTATTTATCCAGAATTCAATTATACCCACTCCTCACTCATCAACATGGTTAGGTTCCAAAGACCAGGTCTGTGGTGCAGTGAACTACTTGGAATGGCTTTTCTAGACATAAGCTTTGTAACTGCCACCAGGTTACTGGAACCATGCAAATAAGGTGTGTAGAACCCTGATGTTGGGACTGGTTAGTTTTGTCACTCTGCCAGGCTTAAAATGAGCCTTCCTAGAGGCAGAAAGGAGCTCTCACTGCCATCAAGACAGAAGAGCTGGAGGTGAAATGGATTGCATCCTTGGACCTGAGATCCCTACCCTGGACCTCCTTGGCTGAGAGATGCTACAGCAGAGAGACAACTGGCAGAGAGATGGTATAGTGGAACCAAGAGGCACGAGACAGAGAGGCAGGCTTACATGGCCCACAGAGAGAGAGGCCAGGCCGAGATGCCAAGGGCCAGAGAAGTGTGTCTTAGGGCACACCAGAGGGGAGACTGTCCTGAACAAAGAACTGTATCCTGAGTATATTCCTG
Source organism: Orycteropus afer afer (assembly GCF_000298275.1). Taxonomy (NCBI): domain Eukaryota; kingdom Metazoa; phylum Chordata; class Mammalia; order Tubulidentata; family Orycteropodidae; genus Orycteropus; species Orycteropus afer. The sequence goes on along the minus strand of NW_006921641.1, from coordinate 4,526,637 downwards.
AACCTGAATTGTAGCCTGTTACTTCTCTAATGAACCCCACAACAATGAGTATTGTCTGAGTTCTGTGTGGCCACTGCAATGAATTACTCAGCCCAGTAGACAAGTAGTGAGTACTGTGGGAGGGACGGCTGGTGTCAAAGTTGGTAAAAAGGCTGGAGGGTGCGGAATGTCTGGCCTTATCGGAATAAGCCTTGGACCGCTGATGGTGATTCTCTTGTGAAGTCAAAGGAAAGAAGATGCCGACTCCATGTCCTTTTTGCAAGACTATTATACAAAATTGGTGGTATGCAAGAAGTCAGAGAACAAACCGTATCTTTGGTGTCAGTGTACTCTCCCAGTCACTTACCACATGTCGGACACCCCAAGAGTATCTTGGGATGCACGTAGTGTGATGAGCCCACTTCCCCACTAGACCTTCACCATCACCATGGAACCTGAGGGAACTGGGTGGGGGTGGGGGGGTAGTCGGCTGTTCCCCCCCCCCATCTGTCCTGGGCAAGGACTCTGCCTGCCGTCCATCCACTACAACCCCACACTCCCAAGTGGGTTCTTTCCCTCTCTCCTCCTTCTCATCTCCCCCCACCTAACTTCAAGCTTTCATCTGGCCTCCCCCTGCCCATCCATGACCTCATGACCTTGAGTTGTCCTACTGTCATCCTGTGCCTTCTATGGCCAGACCAAGACATTGGTAACAAACAAGAGGTGTCTCATGGCCAGTGGGCCACCATCCTTCACGAGGCCCAGTCCTCACCGGGGCTAGTATATTGTTCAGAACAGCCTGTGGAAGACACCCTAGGCCTGGCCATGGGGCCCGGACCATCAGAGGTGCCACCTGACGATTTTTTCAAAGTTGTTGTAAATGCAAAATGTCAGATACCACAATAATTCATCAGTGAGGAGTGGGTATACGATATATGAATTACAAAAGTAAATTGATCAGGTAATGACCCATCATTTTGCCTCTCTTTCCACTGGTTTCTTTTACTATCTTCCTCTTGGATGCTCCTTTACTCTCTTTCCTTTTTCTGCTCTTTTTTCTTTTCATTGTCTCTATCAACTTATTTAATATCCTTTGTTAACGTCCTTTCCACTTCTGTATATATAGGCTCTATATTCCTCTATATACTGCTAGACGAAATTTAATTCTGAGGCAACCCTTCAGTGCACATCATTAATAAAAATTCTGTTAAACAGAAAAAGTTTGGAAAAAAAATTGTAAAACCTAACTTTAATTATAGAAGCTCTGGGGAGCCCGCAAGATGGCGGACTAGGTAGAAGGACTGCACAGACCCTCTTCAACAAAGAAAAGGGAAACCAATTGACACAGACACAGAAGATAATCTTGGACCCCTG
>NW_006921641.1:4524355-4524910 GCF_000298275.1 Orycteropus afer afer | reverse complement strand
TCCTGTGGTGGTAGGACTTAAGAATTAACCTAAAAATCCCATGCTAGCCAGGGACTGCACTGAGGACTGTGTACAGTGGCTGGGGAACAAACGGGAAAGGCGAAGAGAAAGGTTGGCTGAGCTGTGGACTTTTGCTGGTCCGGAGTGCGCCGCCATTTTGAAGATTTAAAAAGCAGATTGACCATTTTGGATATTTAAAGAGACAGTGCTCTCACAGATTCCTGTGGCTGTAGGACTTAAGAATTAACCTAAAAATCACCCTGCTAGCCAGGGACTGCACAGACTGTGCAAGGTGGCTGGGGAACAGACAGAGAAGGTGAAGAGAAAGGAGGGCTGAGCTGTGGACTTTTGCCGGTCCGGAGGTTGCTGCCAATTTCTAGGTTTAAAAAGCGGCTTGACTATTTGGGATATTTAAAGAGACAGCGCTCTTGCAGAATCCTGTGGTGGTGGTGGTGGAAGCTGTTGTTAAGTGCCATCGAGTCATTTCCGACTCATAGTGACCCCATGCACAGCAGAACGAAACACTGCCTGATCCCGCGCCAGCCCCACAATCCC
>NW_006921641.1:4500108-4516395 GCF_000298275.1 Orycteropus afer afer | reverse complement strand
AGCAGAAATCAATGAAACAGAAAATAGAAAGGCTATAGAAAAAACTCAACAAGACCAGCAGTTGGTTTTTTGAAAAGATCAATAAAATTGACAAACCACTGGCAAATTTAATCAAGGAAAAGAGGGAGAGAATACAAATAACACGAATAAGCAGCTCTGGTAGCATAGTGCCTAAGGCACCTTTCTGCAAACCAGAAGGCTGGTGGTTCAAACCCACCAGCCACATCTCGGAAGGAAGGTTGAGCAAATACTTCCATAGTGATACTGCCTCGTAAACCCAAGGAGGGGTTGCTATGTGTCAGGTCCAACTCGACGACGGCATGTAACAACAACAACAACAACTTTCATTATAGCTGGTTTATTGGCCCAGGGTCAAATGAAGGTAGCTTCAGAAAATCTTACCCATCTAATTTCTATTTGCTCTTACTTATGAAATAAATTAATTAGTTAAGGGTGCATATTACCTATGTACAAAAAAAAAAAAAAAAATTTATAATGCTCTCCTCAAAACATTACCCAAAAGACAGGGCTAGCAAAACCTCATCAAATTTGCAGTATTATAATTTTACTCCTTATTAAGAAAACACTAAATATAATTTTCAAAAAAAGTATGGTATAATGTGTAGAGAATACTGTAGCAAACTAAAAAGGAGCAGTTCTTTTGTTTTAAAAATCTGAGCAAACAGATCAGAGGTCAAGGAGTAGGCTGTTCTTTAAAATAACTATGCTACAACACCACTACTTCTATACACTCACCTACTGATCAATATCTGATAAAATTAAGAAATGACCATCTTACCTATTCACACAATGTCATCTGACAATGCACACTGGAGCGAGGTATTATTAGCTCAAAAATAGTAAATGAACTATTTACATTTTAAATGCTGATCAGCAAACTAATAATTTTGATGGCAACTTGCAGTAGAAGCTTTTAAAAGTTCGTAAGTTTCTCTATTTAGAGAGTAGCATACTACTTAATCACCCTCAATTTGCTAGGAAGATTTTTCCTTTTTCTTTTATTTTTTTTTTTTAAAAGTTAACTTCTGAGCTGTCACAGAATTATCACAGTTACAATTGATATGCTTCAAAACCGTATTAACTTCACTATCAGATCCAAAATATTTCAGGTACCTCATCCTGTCAATGAGAAATTGTTCTTTCTTCCACTAACTACAACTTAAAAACTACAATAAAGAATTTTAAATTTCAAAATGATTAAAATGGAACCAAAGACTTTTCAATTTTTCTTTAAAATGCTCATCATCTCTTTTCAAGGAAAAATTAAAAACCAAAAGATTTAACGTTTCTAATAATTCTAGAACTAAACATTTTACCAGCCCAAAGGATGGTTAAAACTATGTGTTCAGATCATGCTCAAATTGGCACAACATAGTACATAAAAATCTTGTTCTGCATCCTATATCTGATATCTGATAAAGAATTTGTATCTTAAAATTTGAGTCTTAAAAGCTTTCAGGTGGCCATCTAAAATGGGAACTACTGGTCTCCTCTCATCTGAAGCAGAGAAGAGTGAAGAACACCTAAGGCATCTGGAAACAATTAGTCCAAAGATAAGATTCACCACGTGGACCTCAATTTCATGATACCAAGACTAGAAGAACTAGATGGTGCCCAGCTACCAATGCCAACCACTCGGAAAGAGATCAAAACTGTAGATCTCGGATAGAGTGGGAGGAAAACTGGGAAACAAAATTAAGAAACACAAAATGACCAGAATTACTGGCTGGATAGAGATTGGTGGAAGCCCTGAGAGATGACCCCAGGTTATTATTCAGGCCTGGAAATGGACTCACTTCCATGGATTGGCTCTCAGCCCAACAGGAGAAAGACCTACATGCAGAACACTTACTCCAGGGTAATGCACCCACCTACTCTAGGGAGATGAACCCCTTAGATCAATCAGCCATGAGACATCAGAGGGGCAGCATTCACATAGAGGGAAAGCTGGACAGATAGGAATGCACAGATAAGAAGGGCTCAGGGAGGGGGCAGTGATGGGGAGGAGAGTATTTTATGGTTGGGGAGGGTAATAAGGGTCGTGAAATCAAATGTTGAATACAAAACAAATCTGCCTTGTAAATTTGTACCCCAAGTATAAAAACAACAACAACAACAAAAACTATCTGTTCAGACAAGAAAATAGTATTAAAGCTTTTTATAACTTATGTCTTATAATCAGATTAATAAAAATCTGATTCATAAAATACTGACAAAAATCTGCTTAAGATTTCCAAATGAAATCTAGTGCATAACTAACAATGAGAATAATAATGCCCAAACTTCTCCCACCTAAAACAAAACTGTTATCTAACTATATTACTTACGTAATAGATGGATCCACTTGTTTGTAAGCATGGGCAGCACAAGACCCACAGTACGTATATCCTGCATGGCTACAAAAAAGAAATATTTTTAAAAGTTTAATCATCAGATTCAGAATCAAAATATTCTGGAAAAAAACTTTTGAAAGAAATAAATTATGATTAACATAACAAAATTGAATATATAGAACAAAAGGCAATGAAGGTAATAACTTCCAGAAAATAGGGAATATATAATTGCTCCATACCATGGTCCAATTTTATACTTTGAATTTATTTGCAATTTCTTTTGGGGGGGTGTTGAAGGACAATTACATTTGAAGAAGCTCATGGCTAACTTGAAGTTGCTAATGTAACATTAATATATGACTTTTTCATACTCTTCTTCAATAGCATAGACAGATGATTACAGAATAATAAAACCAACAGTAAGTCAAATCAGACCAAACCAAATACCCTACAACTGATAACTCATTTTTTTCTGTGTCTTCAGTGCTATGACAACTAACCTGTCTTATACCTTTCATTTTCTTGCCCTAGTATGCTTCTGGTCTCAGCATTTGGTTGGTTCTCTTATCACCTACCCAACAACTTTAGTTCCTGATATCATTTTTCTTTCATTATTCACTCTAGTTTCATGAGTCTAGAAGCCATTTCCCTTGGTGCTTATTAGTGTATGTAGCTGACTGTACACTGGTCAATGTTTAACAACTGGCTCTTTAGTGGTAAAAGAAAAAATACGCCTATTCATATGTACATAAGCTTATTGTCAATTTTAAAGAGAGAAAAATGATACACATTACATAATTTTACAAATGATAAATGATTGTTATATATTTATGTATACAGAGCCAAGTGATTACCATAGAATGCTTTCACTGATTTTTGCTAAATATTTGTATCTATAGACAATCTACGATTGCAACTGACAAACAGCTAAAACAATGAAGACATATGCCTGAGTTTCATTCATTCATCAATAACTTGAAAGATGTTTTTGCTGAACAGGATAACAGTTCTCAAATACTAGAAGGAGTATTTCCTTACCTTTTTTGTGTGTGAGATATTCATAAGGTAAACGTTACAGACATAATTTTAAATTTAATCTGCATTATTATAAATATTTTCTCCATCACTTTCTCAATTGTATATAATGAACAGTCAATAAATTAAAGCCCTGATTCATAGCATTTGCTGATTCGTATGGAGTAAATCTTTGCTACCATGGCCAATTTCAAGCCATACAATGACGGCACTGAATGCTGAGTTGAGAAAAGGTGCACAACAAACTGAAAAGACAAAACACAGACTAAGAGAAAATATTTGTAAAGCGTATATCTGATAAAGAATTTGTTATCTGAAATTATAAACAATTCTCGCAATTCAGTAAGAACTCAAAATTTAAAAAGTAGATAAAAAATGTGAACAGACACTTCATCACAGTACAAACTGTGGTGGCAAATAAGCACATAAAGGTATTCTCAACTTCATTTATCGTAAGGAAAATGCAAATTAAAACTAAAATGAGCTACCACTACACACACCCACTAGACTATTTAAAATTAAAGACTGACCGTACCAAGTATGGCAAGGAAGTAGAAGGACTGAAATTCTCATAAACTGCCTGTGAGAATATAAAATAGTACAACTATTTTGGAAAAACAGGCGATTTCTTAGAAAGTTAAACATACTCTTACCATATGACCCAGTCACTCTACTTCAAAGTATTACCCAAGATAAATGAAACATTATGTCCACACCAACGTTCATAAACAGATTTATATGTGAAACAAGCACATACCCATCAACAGGTGAATGGATAAATAAATTGTGGTATATTCATACAGTATTAATATTCCTTAGCAATGAAAAGGTATGAACTAATGAGATGCTCAAAATAATTATGCTCAGTAAAAGAAGCCAGACAAAAAGAATACATACAATATAATTCCTTTTATATAAAACTCTAGGAGCTCTGGTAGCATAGTGCCTAAGGCACTTGACTGCTAACCAGAAGGCTGGTGGTTCAAACCCACCAACCACTCCTCGGAAGGAAGGTTGGGCAATCCTACTTCTGTAGTGTACTGCCTCGGAAACATGAGTTGGGGCCGACTCGACGGCACATAACAACAACAACATATAAAAGTCTAGAAAATGCAAACTAATCCACAGTGACAAAGTAAATCAGTGTCTCCTAGAAGAGAGGAAAGAGCAGAGAGAGGTGCAGGAAGAAAAAGCAATGAAAGGGAATAAGAAAACCTTTTTGGGTGATGAGTATGTTCATAATCCATTATCTTAGCTGTGGTGATAGCTTCATCACAGGTGTACACATATGTCAAAAGGTATACTTTAAATATATGTAGTTTGTTGTATATTAATCATACCACAATGCAGCTGTGTTTATTTTAAATTGGTCCTCATCACAACTAGATTAAACTATGAATAGAGAAAAAGAAACAAACAAATCATAGCAACACAAAACCAAAACCAAACCCACTGCCATCAAGTCAATTCTCACTCATGGTGACCCTCACTGGGTTTCCGAAGGGGTCAATCTTTATGGAAGTACCCTACCCACTCTTGCTTCCAGGGAGTGGCTGGTGGGTTTCAACTACAACCTCTGGTTAGCAATCAGATGCCTTAGGTACTACTGTGCTACCAGAACTCCTTACAGCAATACAAGAGAGTGCAAAATGACATGGGACATACACTAACAAGCACAATGAAATCAATGAAGGCTTGACTACTCAGACTAATAGTTGCCCTTCTATCTCTATACATCTTGCACAGGAGCCTATTAAATTACCTCAGTACAGCAATATGCTGACAACTCCAATCGGATCGTAGTCAGAAAAAAATATAAGTAGGTCTTTGACTCGGCACGTTCAGTTTTGCTGTCATCTTGTACTGATATTGATATTTGACCCTCATCAGGGTCTATTTTATCTCCATACGTACCTAGTCTCCCAGTGCCTGAGACTACAATAGTGACCTCTCAGATTTATAACACCTGTTTCTGATCTTACAGGCTCCCATTGTCAATTCAGAAGTATGTTATCTTGCCTATCCATGAGGACCTTAAAAACCACTTAGTCCATCTTGCTGTCTGCCAGTCTGTCTCAAACCTTCATGGCATACTTATTCCTGGCCCAGACACATGGTAAATGGACAAAACCATAGCAATAATCATCACATCTTGCCACTGACCTTCTGTTCCTACATTCTCTATTGTGAGTGAATATACATGGAAACAATTTGAGCTCTGATAATTCAAATATGTACCATAAAGTGTGTCCTACTCAAGTCTTTCACAAGCTCTTAAAATCCTTGACTGCAAAGTCATGCCTGCTAGTTTTTCCAAGTTACTCTGGTTCCCAACATATCTTCTAATGAAGGCATATACAAAATGAGAATGCTCTAATACCTGTAACTTGTGTCATTAGGCTAAAACTATGCCTGTTAAAACCGATCCTTCTTTTACAAGGTAGTACTTTTGCTTCTCCCTTTACTCCCAATACAGCATATCCTTCACATCAGCAAGGCCAACTCCTGATGCTATAAACTAGCTTGCCCCACACAGCTACAATCACATGATCTTGCAAGGCCACTGCCAATGCTCATTCACTGGTTAAGTGATGATTTCCCACTCAGCAACCTTACAAGGTTATAATTGTATAATGTGGTTATAATTCAAATTCCTACTTCAGGAAAATTACCAATTACTACATGAAACAGACTTCACTTGTTCACTCCGGGACCTTCAAAGTCATAGATGAATAGTATAAACTGTGAATCCAAGAAGTCTATCATACATTCTATGTGAGGCTTTTCATCACAGAGGATACAGGGAAATAATGAAAGATTACTGAACTAGGATTCTACAAAACCAGATTTTAGTAGGCTCAGTTCTACTTAATAATAACAATAAGGCAAAAATAAAAAGATTAAACTAGATGAAATGAGAATATAGGACCAGAAGAAACAAAATCTCCTCCAATAATGAAAATCTATTATTCAAATAAATAAATAAAAAGTCTGTAATACATGATCTACTTGAGCTGAAGCAAGGTCTAGAAAGCTAGAAACCAAGTTATAAAACACTTGTGAACAGATAAGATAAACCAGACTGACACTGGATCTTAACAGTTTGTAGAGCAGCAGCCTCCTCCACACTGCCTCTCTTAATTTCATTTTGCTGTACTTTCTATTTTTCCTTTCATAGACATTGTTTAACGGACCTCACAATTCCTGCTTCAAAAGAAAATAATAGGTGTTTATATTTAATGAATTGTTCAAATTAGATAGTCATTATTTAGAGTATTTACTTTTTACAAAATTGAATCTCACAAACATTAGGTAAACAATACTATTATGAGTTAAGGAAAGCTATTAAAGTTATTCAGGTCAAATAAGATTAAACAAACCACAAAGATGCATATCTGATTTTTTTTCACTGCTGGGATATATACGATTTGGGATATTGCCGTGAATATCTTATTGCCTAACATAAATAAAAAGAGTTGTTTTGAAGTAGTGGTTAAAGCATTCAGCAGCTAACCAAAAGGCCAGGGTTCAAACCCACCATCCAATCCAGGGAAGAAGATGAGGTAGTCTGGTTCCTTGAAGATTGATAGCCTTAGAAGTCCTATAGAGTAGTTCTATTCTGTTGCTATGAGTCAGATCAATTCGATAGCAGTGTTTTTTTAAAAAATATTATTATTATTAAGCCTCAGCAATAAATAAAAGTATATACACCAAGTAAATAATTTAAATAGCTATATAATTTCTGAAGATTCACTGTTTCATGATATACACTGGTAGAGCACCACAGGCTGTTCTTGTTGTTGTTAGGTGCCATCAAGTCAGTTTCAACTCGTATACACATGACCCTATACACAACAGAACAAAAACATTGCCCAGTCCTATGCCATCCTTCACAATTGTTGCTATGCTTGAGCCCACTGTTGCAGCCACTGTGTCAACTATACCAAGCATAACATCTGTCAGAGATTGGACCCTCCTCACAACATGACCAAAGTATGAGAAATGAAGTTTGGTCATTCTTGCTTACAAAGAACATTCCAGCTGTACTTTTTCCAAGACAGATTTGTTTGTTCTTTGGGTAGTCCATGTATATTCAATATTCTTCACCAAAACCACAATTCAAATGCATCAATTCTTCTTTGGTCTTCCTTATTTATTGTCCAGCTCACACATGAATATTAGGCAACTGAGAAGACAACAGCATGGGTCAGTCCACCTTAGCCTTCAAAGTGACATCTTTGTTCTTCTACACTTTAAACAGGTCTTAGCAACAGATTTGCTCAGTACAATATGGCACCTCAATTTCTTGACTGCTGTTTCCATGGGTGTTGACTGTGGATCCAAGTAAAATGAAATATTTGACAACTTCAATCTTTTCTCCATTTATCATGATATTGTTCACTGGTCCAGTTGTGAGGATTTTTGTTTTCTTTACGTTGAGCTGTAATCCATACTGAAGGCTGTAGTCTTTGATCTTCATCAGTAAGTGCTTCAAGTCATCTTCACTTTCAGAAAGCAAGGTTGTGTCATCTGTATCTCACAGGATATTAGTGAATCTTCTTCCAATCCTGATACCACATTCTTCTTCATAGTCTCGCTTCTCAGATTATTTGTTCAGCATATAGATTGAATAAGTATGCTGAAAGGATACAACTCAAAACACACCTTTCCTGATTTTCAACCATACAGTATCACCTTGTTCTGTTTGAATGATTGCCTCTTGGTCTATGTACAGGTTTCTCGTGAGCACAATTAAGTAAGTATTCTGGAATTCCCTTTATTTGCAATGTTATCCATAATTTGTTATGATCCACCCAGTTGAATGCCTTTGCAGAGTCAATAAAACATAGGAAAACATCTTTCTGGTATTCTATGCTTTCAGCCAAGACCCATCTGACATTAGCAATGATACCCTTCATTTCATGTCCTCTTCTGAATCAGGCTTGAATTTGTAGCAGTTCCCTGTTGATATATTGCTGCAACCATTATTTTATTATTATCAGTAAAATTCTACTTGTGTTTGAAAGTAATGATATTGTTTGATAATTTCCACATTCTGTTGGATAGCCTTTCTTTCAAATGGCTATAAATATGGCTCTCTTCCAGTCAGTTGGCCTGATAGTTGTGCTCCAAATTTCTTGACATAAAAGAGTGAGGCACTTCCAGTGTTACATACATTTGTTGAAACATCTCAATGGGTATTCACTCAATCCCTGGAGACTAGTTTCTTTGACAATGCCTTCAGTGTACCATGGACTTCTTCCTTCAATACCATTGCTTCTTGATCATATGCTACCTCCTGAAAGAGCTGAATATCAACCAATTCTTTTTGGTACATTGACTCAGAGTATTCCTTCCATCTTCTTTTGATGCTTCCCACATTGTTTAATATTTTGCCCACAGAATCTTTCCAAATTGCAACTTGAGGCTTGAATTTTTTTCTTCAGTTCTTTCAGCTTGAGAATGCCTAGCGCGTTCTTTTCTTTGGATTTTCTAACCCCAAGTCCTTTGCACATTTCATTGTAATAACTGACTTTGTCTTCTCAAGGAACCCTCTGAAATCTTCTGTTCAGCTCTTTCATGTGATCAGAAATGATCCTTTTGTTGTAGTTACTCTCCATTCAAGAGCAAGTTTCAGAGTCTCTTCTGAAATCCATTTTGGTATTTTCTTTCTTTCTTTCCTGTCTTTTTAATGACCTTTTGTTTTCTTCATGTATGATGTTCTTGATGCCATCCCACAACTCAACTAATCTTTGGTCTCTGGTATTCAAAACATCAAATCTATTCTTTTTATGGTCTCTAAATTCAGGAGGGATGTAATCAAGGTCCTATTTTTGCTCTCATGGACTTGTTTTAAATTTCTTCAACTTCAATTTGTACAGGAGCAATTGATGGTCAGTTCCATAGTCAGGCCCTGGTCTTGTTCTGACCGATAATACTGAGGGCTTCTCCATCACCTTCTTCCATAGATGTAGTTCAATTTGATTCCTGTATAGTCCATCTGGCACAGTCCATGTGTGTAGTAGCTGTTTATGTTGTGGAAAAAGGTATCTGGTAGAGCTATAATGGTATGCTTCACTACCATATACTGTATTTCACATAGAAATAGTTTTATAACAAATAATTTTCAGCTTTTAAAATTTTTAAATTAGTTTTTAAAGTAATACATGCACACAGTTAAAAAAAAAAAAAAACCTTCACACAATAAAGAATATGCAATAAGAAGTGAAAGTATCCTTTCTCCCATACTATTCCTACTAGGTTCACTATTAATGAATCAAAATATTTTAAATGTATGAGGGAGGTGTCAGTATTACCAGCACCTGCATTATTGTAAAAGAAAATTTTACCATGCAAATAATCCTCTATTACAATTACCTGATTATGTTCTTATATGCTATAAATGGTTTAATAAGTATTGCATTCTTATTCTACTGGCCCATTCTAAAGATTGCTGAGATATTCCTGCATATTGCAAAACAAGCAGCACTGGCATCAAGTTTGTTTGGGAAACATGATAAGAAGGCCTTTAGAACTCCTAGCTCATAAGATCATTTCAATATACATCCCTTGGCCACATACTGTCTTCCTGAGCCTCAAGTAAGAAAGTTCTAAAATCAACCATGCATTTCTAGCAAATTAAATTTTCTTGAACGCCCCATGCCTATGTGTCATATAGACCAGAATTCATCAGAATTGATCAATAGTTAATTTATGGTTCAATATTTATTCTTTTATTACAATTATTCTATTTAAACTATAGCAATATAAATATGAGCAATCTGGATATCAAGCTCCATTGGCATAACATACTACACAAAACACTGTTCCATGTCCTACTTTGGCAACTAGGATCTTGAATGCTTGCAAGTGGCTATCTAGATGCAATGATGGGTCTCTCCTTCTCCAGAGCAAAGAAGAATGAAGAAAACCAAAGATGCATGGAAACAATTAGTCCAAAAAACCGGTACCCCATGCAATACTCAGTCTATATGACTATGAGACCAGAAGAACTATATGGTGCCCAGCTACCACTGTCAACCACTCAGAGGGTGAATCTATGTAGGAGATCCTGGATAGAGTGGGAGAACAATGTGGAACAAAACTCAAAATAATTTACTAAAAAAAAAGGCAGGGCAGGGAGGGAAGACCAGGTTTGCTGGTCTGATAGATTGTGATGGAACCACTGAGACTATGGCCCCAAGCTGCCCTTCAGGTCTGGAATTGAACCCACACCTGTGGCTTCTAGCCAAGCAAAAGACAGGCATAGGAGCTGAATATTTACCTGAGGTAGATACACTCCTTGGAGAGAACAATCATGGGAGAAAAAAGGGCTGTTTATGTACAGGAGACAGCTCAGGGGGCAGGAGTACATGAAGGAAAGGACACGGGGAAGAAGTAACTATGGGGAGGAATTGGGAGGGGAACTGTTGCATTGTGGTAAATTGTAGTCAATGTCATGAGATAAAGTGTACGTGAACTGCTGAATGGAAAGTAAATTTTCTCTGTAAACTTTCACCCAAATCACAATTTAAAAAAAAAAAAAAAAAATCTGTTGAATCTGTTGAACACTTTCAAAAGTATGCTATTTTCACATAGCCTGACTAGTTACAAATATATTCAGGCTCTTAGATAGTTTGCCTTAGAAGCTTTAAACCAGCTCCATAAAGTTAAAGTCTAAGGAAGGCCTGTCCCAGAGAGCTAGAATTATAAAATTTAAACTGTTTTTCACAGACTTGAAGTAAAAGATATTTTGAAATAAGTTTTTGAATTACAAGTAGTATATGAGCATGCACTTATAAAAATTTTTGTATGTTTTATAGCAACTAAATATTTGTTGCTTTTATTAACAACCCCCCAACACAAACACACACTCACACACACACACACACAAAGGTACTCTGGCGCGCGCACACACACACACACACAAAGGTACTCTGGAAAGGAAAATAACTACTTTGCAAAACATTTACTCCTGGACATCATACATCATATAATAAAAAAATAAAGCTTGGTTATATTTAAAGTTTCCATATGTTAACAAAATAGAAATTGCTTATGTACACAAATGTAACTACAAAGTCACTATAGAGCAGAAACATGTATACCTTTTTGAAACCTGGAGTAACTTGGCAATCTTTTTTTAGAAGTCAATACATTTTGTAACTTAGACTCAAACATTTCATTTCCCAGGTGTTCTCCACATTGTGAAATCCAATTACTGATTCTCAGTCCTCATCTTAGCCTCCCAGAGATACCACTTATTGTTGGTGTTCTTCCTTCCTCACTGGTCCTGTTTCCTTCATAATCTCCTTTGCAAATGTTCCCCTTCATCATAACCTCTACAAAGTTAGCTTGCTTAAGGGTTTAGTCCTTGAACCTCTTTTCTTCTCTCTATTTTAGTCCCTGGGCAATCACATGCTATTTAGACTTTGTGTGACATACACACCAATAAAGTCTATATTTCTGTCTCAAGCCTGACCCTTCTTCCTTGTATTCTAGACTCATATCCAGCTACCTATCTGAAATCTCTACTTGGCTATCTAATAAGCTTCTCAACATTACCAAACTCTATATTCTATATAAACTCCTATAAACCTACTCCCCATCTCCAACTTTGTCTCCGCACCATCAATATAAAGACAATTCCATCCTCTGAGTTACTCAAGGCAAAATTAAGAGTTATCTTTGACTCTTCTATCTTGTTAGTTCTGTCTTTATATCAATGAACACACTTCTTTTCATCACCCCCATTTCCACTTCCAAGCTCAAGCAGTCATGACATCTCCTTTCCATGCTGTATTAATAAGCCTCTTAAACTGGATTCTTTGTTCGCACACAGCATCAGGGCAATCTTTTGAAAGCGTAAACTGCATAATGTCACTCTTCTGCTCAAAACTTCTCATGATTTGCCATTGCAGAATATAAACTGAAATCCTTATAATAATCTACAGAGCTTCGACATGATCTAGCCCCCAGTTGCCAAACTCATCTACCTCTTACATAAGCCACTCCACCTGCACTGGTTTCCTAGCTTTTCCTCAAACACACTAAGCATATTCCTGCCTTTGTGCTTGCTGTTGCTCAGCCTAAACCTTTCTTACTCTCTCAGTTCACTGAGGCTCAACTATTGCCTAATCAGAGATGCCTTTCCTTACTATGTAATGTAAAATAGTAACTCCTTACCCATACTGTCTCTCTCTATCCTCCTCCTTCCTGCCATATTTTTCTTAATATCCATCAGAACATGATATAGAATATAATCATTTGTTTACTGCCTGTCTTCCCCAAGTACTAAAATGTAAGCACCACACAAGTAGAAACTTTGATTTATTCAAAAAGCAGCACTAAGAAGAGCACTTTGCATCAACCTGGTACATATTGGCTGGATGAATAAAGACATTAATAGCAAAGCATTGTGCTAAATGTTTTATATACATTCTCTCATTTAATCCTTTTTAAAAAAAACTGTAAGGAGTTATTATTATTATTCCAACTTTACCAATGAGGAGATGAAGGCACAAGATATTAAATAACATTTATGTCACCACGCAGCTTGTAAGTGGTAGAGTCAGGTTCCTGCATCTATCAAGTAAGATCATACAAATGAAGTTTTTAACAAAATGTGTAGTACATAAAATAGCTCATATTTATGGAATACATATTATGTGCCAAACATTACTCTAAGCTCTGTAAGTGTATTTATTCATCCAATTCCCCCATTAATTCCTTAAGAAGTGGTTACTAATATTATTTATTTATTTCTATCTCAAGCCTGACCCTTCTTCCCTGTATTCTAGACTCATAGCCAGCTACGTATCTGAAATCTCTACTTGGCTATCTATTAACCATCTCAACATTAACATTTACTCGTAACATTAACATTAATCCATGGAAGTAGATTGACCAGTCTTCTTTCCAAGGAGCAGCTGGTGGGTTTGAACCGCCAGCCTTCTGGTTAGCAGTCAAATGCTACCAGAGCTCCTATTTATTATTATTATTTATTAGAGGACCAACCTTAATTCAACAGAAGTCACATAAAAGATGCTGCTGTGAGATAAATGTAACAACCTCCAAACTTTACTCTTTTCAGAAAACATTTAACATAATGTAATGATGTGTTTTGAAGGTTAGCACCGCAAATCAAAATGAACTAAACTCATATACACAAACACATGTCATTAACTATGTATATGCTGGCTTGTAGTGAAAGCTAAAAATTGAAGGATCTTAACACCCAAAGGCAAAATAATCATAGATTTTTCTCATTTAAATAACATATCTACTCCTCCCCAAATATCTGGTTACTACAACACTCCATTTTGTACCATATTATGTTTAACATGTCTTTTTCATTATAAACTAAAATTTATCCAGATTAAATAGATCTTTTTAATGGTTAAAATATAATTTATTTATACCAATTATTACTGAAATCATCAAGTTTAACTAATCTAAATAACACTTTGCTTTAAGTCAACTCTATTATCAAAAATAACCTTTGGAATTACTTCATCTGAGGAAATAAAGTAACAAATTTCTTTTTTCTTAAGTTAAAGTGAAAGCCACTGTATTTAAGAAAATTACTGACTATAATTTCTTCAGCTCAATATGGCATTTGGTTTTTAAAGTTCAATCTGTAGATGCTCATTCTTCATTAATAATCATCATGAAAGATTCCAGTTAAAGATTCTTAAAACTTACGGTGCAATAATGGCTCTGGCAGGTCTTTTTGTAGACTGTACTTGTGAAAGCCAACCTTCTAGCTGTGCATTCAGCTGAGGTCCTATAAAAACAGAACGGGGAAGTCAGCAAAGCAATGTGCTATAACAATACACAGCACAAAGCCCTCACTGAACCTAAGTGAGATTAAAATAACTTAATGGGAAGTGGAATCATCAATTAGGATATTGATGTTTGAACTACAAGGTCTATAGCAAGCCATAAGATAAGGCATCATACTGATTAAACAACATTTGCTTTTACCCATTTACTTATTTACTACCATCTTTATTCCAGAACAACATCATCTACAATTTGAGGCAGCATCTAAACAAAATAGAAAGCAAAAGACTGTAAGCATAGGATAAGAAAAAAACTGAGTATATTTTAAAGACCCTTAATTAATCACTAAAATCACATCCATGGAGATGGTCACTCCCACACCCAATGACCTTTTTATTCCAACCCACTTTAGCATTCTACTCCTCTCATTACCGTATCAACTACCAATAACTATATCACCTCAAAACTCTCAATTTGAAACATCCCACTCTCTTCACTTCTATGTTTCTAGTTCATTTCCAGAAATGAGCTGACTGAAGGCCACACCATTTCTTACACTGTTCTTCATCTTCTACCTTTTCTTCATTTATCATGCAGTCTAAGACTCTGTAATCCATGACTAGAATCATTCCCTTGTGTAAGTCGAACAGTAGTTCAAACCAACTTGACACTTAACCCACTGTCCCCACCTAAAAAGGTGAGAGGAAACGAAGAGGAACACAACCATACAAATTAGTCTCACTTTGAAATTACAACCATAAATTTCAGAAGACCTCTAGCAATGCTCAAAGCTACTATCACATTATTCTAGTCATTTTCTTCTCCCACTTTTAAGATGGAGATTTATCACACAACTCCTCCTTTCACCTTAAAGCTCAAATACCTCCCTTACCCCCTTCTGACTCCCAGCAGATGATAGTGTTGCTATTTGTTTGTTTTTTTAAAATCAATGAAAACTGGGACCTTTCCAGTTTTAGCACTGGAAATCCTGCATCCTAGATACCCTCAGTCCTAGGCAAACCTGGACATTACTCGCCCTAAATTCAAAACAGAACTATGTCATTTTCACAATACTTATTCTGCTTTCCCTCCTGTTTCAAAACAATGTCTGTTTCTATCAAAAGCTACACACTCCACTTCAACACAGGATCCCATTCTGCTTTTTTACTAAAGCACACAGCTCCTGAAATGACTTACTTCTTTTACTTGATCACTACCATTAGCATGCAATTATTTGTACTAATACAAATGGTATTTTTCTCCAAAGATCACTCCTTTTCCTATCACCTTTATAACACAAAGAAGTTGAAGAGATGTCAATAATCCTTACCCTCTCTTCCCTCATCACCCATTCTTTTATTCATGAAATATTTAAAAATAAGAAAAGAATCAACACAATAATAGAACAAACAACTATGTACCCCCTTGCTGATCTCATTATACACATCCCTCCACAGAAGTACCACTTTCTCATTTTGGTGTTTATCATTGCATTATACATTTACTGTATATGTATCCACAATTTCATTTTATTTGAACCCACAATCAACATTTATGGAAGCAGCAGTCAAGAAATCAAACATCATATTGCACTGGGCAAATCTGCTGCAAAAGACCTCTTTAAAGTGTTGAAGAGCAGAGAGGTCAGCTTGAAGAATAAGGTGTCTGTCTGATAGAGTAGTGCCTAAGGCACTTACTTGACTGCTAACCAGAAGGCTGGTGATTCAAAGGTTGGGCAATCTACTTCCTAGTGATACCGCCTTAGAAATCTAAGGAGGGGTCACTATGAGTTGGGTCCAACTTGATGGCAAGTAACAACAACAACAAACAACCCAGGCCATGGTATTTTCAATTGCCTCATATGCATATGAAAGGTGGACAATGAATAAAGAAGACTGAAGAAAAGGTGACGCCTTAGAATTGTGTTGTTGGCAAAAAATACTGAAAATAGCTCTGGTAGCATAGTGGCTAAGGCACTTGACTGCTAACCAGAAGGCTGGCGGTTCAAACCCACCAGCCATTCCTCGGAAGGAAGGTTGGGCAATCCTACTTCCGTAGTGATACTGCCTCGGAAACCCAAGGAGGGGTCGCTATGAGTCAGGGCTGACTCGAC
>NW_006921641.1:4493875-4494508 GCF_000298275.1 Orycteropus afer afer | reverse complement strand
GAGCTCAGCACAGAAAATAATATGGAACAAAGAAACCAGGGACACCATGACTAAGCAATGCTAAAGAATAATGTAGAATCTGCAAAACACTGCATATAACATGGATAAACTTGGAGGACATTATGCTGAGTGAGTAAGTCAATCACAAAAGGACAAATATTGTATTAGTCCGTTATTATAAAAGTTAAGGAAAGGTTTATCTGTAGAAAGAAATTTTCTTTGTTGGTTACCAGGGGTGGGAGGGGAGGGGAGGGGAGGCTGTTAGATAGACAGATATAAGGATTGATTTGGGTGAAGAGAAGGGCAATGTACCAAATGTGAGTGACCAATATGGCACCATTAAGGATGAGAAAGACATAGAGAGGTACATTGGAAGTACAGACAACAAAAATGAACCCTTTTGCACATACAGTAGTGCGTTGTCAGTGAAGGCAAACATAGGTATATGGGTGGATAGATGGGTGGACAGGCTAAACGATTAGATATGTCTATGAAATGGGGAGAGTATCCAAGAACTTATATAGGGTTGGCAGACAATGGTCCTGTAAGTTTACATGAATGATCAGAATCCCCAGGTGTATAGTAGAGCTGATAAGGGGCAAGGTTGTGGTCACTGCTTGGTCACAGCCAGCT
>NW_006921641.1:4487952-4493775 GCF_000298275.1 Orycteropus afer afer | reverse complement strand
TTCCGTAGTGATACTGCCTCGGAAACCCAAGGAGGGGTCGCTATGAGTCAGGGCTGACTCGACGGCACATAACAACAACAACAACAACCAGAAAGAAGAAGGAACAAATCTATTCTGGAAGAAATGCAGCTGGAATGCGCCTCAGAAGTGAGAACGGGTAGCCTTCATCTCACCCACTTTGGTCATGTGGTCAGAAGGGCCTAGTCCCCTGGAGAAGGTTTATCATGCTTGGTAAAAGTGGAGGGTCAGAAAAAAATGGCAACGAGATGGATTGACACAATCGTGCAACGATGAGCTCACACATAACAAGGATTGTGAGGATGGCGCAGGACCAAGCAGTGTCTCATTCTATTGTACAGTGGGTAGCTATGAACCAGAATCAACTCATCGGCACTTGACAACAACAAAAATATATGAATCCATAAGTAATATGGATATATATGGTTGTTATGTTGTTAAGTGTTGTCAAGTCGTTTCTGATTCATGGCAGCCCTGTATACAACAGAAAGAAACATTGCCTTGTCTTGCATCATCTGCACAATTATGCTAAACTTTAGCCCATTCTTACAGCCACTGTGTCAATGAATCTCACTGAAAAAACTCACTGCTGTCAAGTCGCTTCCGACTCATAGCGACCTCTCCTTGGGCTTCTGAGGCAGTATCCCTATGGAAGTAGACTGCCCAATCTTCCTTCCGAGGAACAGCTGGTGGGTTTGAACCGCCAGCCTTTTTTCACTGACCATCTACTTATGAAGCATGATAAACTATTCCAGGGACTAATCCCTGATGGTAATTTGAAAACCAAAAGGGAAGAACATTTAATATATATTTGCTATAAAAGTATAAGGGACGATGTCTGGCCATTTTTGCTTCTAGGGTGCATTCTGACTGACTATACTTCTTCCAAGACACATCTCTTCATTCTTCTGACAACCCAGGGTATATCCAATATTCTCTACCAAAATCACAATTCTAAAGCATCAATTGTTCTGCACTCTTCCTTATTCATTGTCCAGTTTTCACATGCATACAAGGCTAATGAAAAGACAGTGGCTTAGAACAGGAACACCTTAGTGTTCAAAGTGACATCTCTGCTCTTTAATACTTTAAAGGGGTCTTTTGCAGCAGATTTGTCCAGTGCAATACGTCATTTGATTTCATGATTGCTGCTTTCAGGGGCATTGATTGTGGATTCAAAGAAAATGAAATCTTTGACAACTTCAATCTTTTCTCCATTTATCATCATGTTGCTCACTGGTCCAGCTGTGAGGATTTCTTTATGTTGAGGTGTAATCCATACTGCACAGTGTAGTTTTTAATCTTCATCAGTAAGTGCTTAAACTAATCTTCACTTTCAGGAAGCAAGGTTCTGTTGTCTGCATATCGCAGGTTGTATATGAGTTTTCTGCCAATCCTGGTGTCATATAGTCTAGCTTCTTGGATTATTTTTGCTCAGCACAGAGATTGAAATAAGTATGCTGAAAGGATAAGTATGCTGACGCACACCTTTCTTTATTTTAAACCATGCAGTAATTCCTTTGTTCTGCTTGAACTACAGCTTCCTGGTCTATGTACTGATTCCCCATGAGCACAATTAAGTGATCTGTAATTCCCTTTCTTCACAATGTTATTAATAATTTGTTATGATCCACACAGTCAAATGCCTTTGCAGAGTTAATAAAGACACAAATAAATATCTTTCTGGTATTCTCTGCTTTCAGTCAAGATCCATCTGACATCAGAAATGATATCCCTTGTTTCACATCCTCTTCTGAATCTGGCTTGAATTTCTGGTAGTTCCCTGTCAATGTACTGCTATAACCATTTTTAAATTATTTTCAGCAAAATCTTACTTGTTTATCATATTATTGTTAATAATTTCCACAATTTGTTGGATCATCTTTCTTTGGAATGGGCACAAATATGGATCTCTTCCAATCAACTGGCCAAGTAGTTGTCTTCTAAATTTCTTTGTATAAATGAGTGAGGGCTTTCAGCACTGCAACTATTTTTTTAAAATATCTCAATGGATAATCTGTCAATTCCTGGAGTCCTGGTTTTTCACCAATGTCTTCAGTGCAGCTTGGACTTCTTCCTTCAATACCATTAGTCCTCGATCATATGTTACTTTTTAAAATAGGTGAACATCAACAAATTCTTTTTGGTACAGTGATTCTGTGTATTCCTTCCATCTTCTTTCGATGCTTCCTGTACCATTTAATATTTTGCCCATAGAATCCCTTCAATATT
This sequence comes from Orycteropus afer afer, assembly GCF_000298275.1. Taxonomy (NCBI): domain Eukaryota; kingdom Metazoa; phylum Chordata; class Mammalia; order Tubulidentata; family Orycteropodidae; genus Orycteropus; species Orycteropus afer. The sequence continues at coordinate 4,491,525 of NW_006921641.1, read as the reverse complement.
CCAAGTCGAGGCTTTTTCTCCAGTTCTTTCAACATGTGAAATGCCAAAAATGTTCTTCTCTTTTGGTTTTCTAACTCCAAGTCTTTGCACCTCTCATTATAATAATTTACTATATCTTTTTGAGCGGCCCTTTGCTATCTTCTGTTCAGCTCTTTAATTTTGTCATTTCCTCCATTCACTTTAATTACTCTCCATTCAAGAACAAGTTTTAGAGTCTATTTTCACATCAATTTTTGACTTTTTTTCCTTTCCTTTAATTACTTTTTGCTTTCTTCACATATGATGTTCTTAGTGTTATCCCACACTCAACTGGGATACTCAGGTGGGATTAACTCATGGTCATATTTTTGCTCTCAAGTCTTGTTTTAATTTTCTTCAGCTTCAACTCAAATTTGCTTATGAGCAATTGATGGTCTGTTCCATGCTCCTGGCCTCATTCTGAATGATGATACTGAGCTTTTCTCTATCATCTCCTTTCACAGATGTAGTCAATTTGATTCCTGTGTATTCCATCTGGCATGATCTACATGTATAGTCCCCATTTATGTTGTTGAAAAAAGTTATCTGCAATGAGTAAGGAGCTGGTCTTACAAAATCTATCATGCAATCTCTAGAGTCATTTCCATCACTAAAGCTGTATTTCCCAACTACCAATACTTCTTTGTTTCCAATTTTCTCATTTTAGTTATCAGTAATTATCGTGCATCTTTATGGCACTTTGGTCAATTTCAGACCACAGGAGTCATTAAAAATCTTTAATCTGTGGCATTTCTGGTTAAAAACCAAACTCACTGCCGTAGAGTTGGTTCCGACTTACAGTGAACCTCCTCTTTGGGTTTCCGAGGCAGTATCTCTACAGAAATAGATTGCCCAGTCTTCCTCCTGAGGAAACCCTGGTGGGTTTAAACTACCAGCCTTCTGGTTGTCAGTCAAATGCCTTAGGAACTACGCCACCAGAGCTCCTGGCATTACTGCTTAGTGCCTAAATTCGAGAACGGCAGTACTTAACTGATACTCTTTTTAAGTACATGGATATTATCCCATCACTAACAGTTCTGTACTTTAGGATAGATTTCAAAATATTCCTTTTGATGATGAAGGCTAGGCTACTCCTTTTCAATTATTTCATTCTGGGCATAGCAGACCATATGTCTGCCCTATTCAAAATGGCCAGTACCAATCCATTTCAGCTCACTAATGCCTAGGCTGGGAGCTCTGGTAGTGTACTGCCTAAGGCACTTGACTGCTAAACAGAAGGCTGGCGGTTCAAACCCACCAGCCACTCCTCGAAAGGAAGATGGGGCAATCTACTTCTGTAGTGATACTGCCTCGGAAACCCAAGGAGGGGTCGCTATGGTCAGGTCCGACTTGACGGCATACAACAACACAACAACAATGCCTAGGCTATTGATCTTTATGCGTTGTACTTCATTTTTTAAAGCTTCCAAGTTTCCTAGATTCATCCTTCATACATTCTACATTCCAATTAATGGATATCTTCTCATTTTGAATCATGCCACATCAGCACCTACTTTGGGGAGGCTGCTCTTCCACAGTCATATTTTGAGTGACTTCCAACCTGAGAGATACACCTTCAGGCTGTGTATCAGGCAACTTTTCAGTGCTGTTTTCAGTGGCCAGTTTTTCCAGAAGTGGCTCATATGTTCGTCCTCTGTCTCAGTCTAGAATGTCTGCTGACATCCCATCAACCATGGGTGTTCCTACTGGTATCTGAAATACTGGGAGCATAGCTTCCAGCATCATAGCAACACACAAGCCATCAAAGTATGACAAACTGACAGACAAATGGCACTATTACATGATAATGGTGTACATATTTGTTATAAAAATATAGTATACAGGTCCTTCTGAAACTTTAGTCACTCAACATTTTTAAAATTCATTCATTGTTCTTGTTAGCTACCATCAACTGGGTCCCCAACTCATGGCAACACTATGCACAACAGAATTGAACTGTTGTGATTTATACGGATTTTAATAGCTGATTTTTCAGAATTTCACCAGGCTTTTCTTCCTAGTCTGTTGTGAGTTGTGAAAGATCTGCTAAAGATTTAATTAATTTATTTTTTGAGGAGAGATCCAGCAAGATGGTGGACTAGGCAGAAAGAAACCAATTAACACAGACACAGAAGATAATCCTGGACCTGTAAGCCTTGAAGGGAAGGTTATAGAAGTGAACTAAACCCCAACTAGCAGAAAAATTTGTGGGAAAATACCAAAAAAGGAGACATACAGAGCTGCAGTCTGGCAGCGATCCTGAGCGATCCTGACAGCACGGGACAGACAGCGTGGAGATTCACAAGTAGTGGTAGGACCTAAGAATTAACCTAAAAATCACCCTGCTAACCAGGGATTGCACCGAGGACTGTGCACGGTGGCTGGGGAACAAACGGAGAAGGTGAAGAGAAAGGTGGGCTGAACTGTGGATTTTTGCCGGTCTGGAGGGTGCCGCCATTTTGAAGGTTTAAAAAGCAGCTTGACTATTTTGGATATTTAAAGACACAGCACTCTCGCAGATTCCTGGGGCTTAAAAACACGTTCTGCTTTCCAGCAACCCCAAGGACACTCGAGACCTGCAAGACCGACAAGGTACGACATTCCTCTTGTTACTCTTGGTGAACGGAGGTGCGCGGCCATCCTCCACTCCTACCTACCTTCTGGAACCACAGGAACTCCATCACAGCCTGTGTGCTCAGATGGAACCTGGGTGTCCTGCCCTGTCCTCCACCAATTTTTTTTTCCTTTTTATTTTTTTCTTTTCTACTTGCTTTTTTCTGGTGATTAGTTTGCTTGTATTTGTCTGTTTTAAAACAATTAATATTATTAATAATTTTGTCCTTTTTACTATTATTCTTAATCTTCCACTTCCAGATCCTAGTTTTCAGCATTTTTTCTTTTCCCTGTGCCTGGCTGAATTTTTTTTTTTTAATTGAAGGGTTTTTTCCCCCCTTTTTTTCTTGTGGTTAACCCTGTTCCTTTATTTTCTTTTTGCATTTTTCCCATTTTTATTTTCATTTATTATTCTCCTTCTGTACTTTTTTTTCCTTAGTGCCCTATCCCCAGATATTGCAGGTTTGCTTGTTTTTTCTTCTTTTTTTTCCTTTTTCAGTTACTGATCCTGTCTGATTACATGGTGTGTTTTTCATCCATGGGCTTTTAGTTTTTTGATGGTTATTCAATTGTAATTTGTGTCTAATTGACTGGGAGACAACAACAGTCCCCATAAGACACAACTATACCCACACCTCCTGAAATTTCACTGACTGAAAAACAGCCACTACCTCCTTCCTCCACCAATGGGCCAATGATAAAAACCACCAAGAAGAGCCTGAATCACCCTTGGCTGCTCTTCACAAACAGTTAAGAGAGATCTAAATACAACAATGACACGATGCCTCAGAGACAACAGACCATCACAGCCCACACAAAGAAGCAGGATAAAGTGGTAGAAACAAGGAGGCAGGATACAGACCCAGAACACATCCCTGAGGAAGAAGCAGCATTGGAACTCTCTGATAAGGAATTCAAAAGAATTATCTTTAGGTATCTTCA